>NW_020230682.1:1050737-1328237 GCF_003227715.2 Harpegnathos saltator | reverse complement strand
TACAGAGACATCCATACTACGTCGCAGGCTGTAATAATAGCTTGATATCCTCAAGAACAGATTTGTATGATTTACTTGTAAATATTCCCGCCAGAGAAATCACTGTGACTTCACATGCAAAAGGTAGAATAGTTAGAAACAAATCTTACTTATTAGAGTGATATCATCTGATATCGTTATTTTTGTTAGTAATTTTCAAATTATATGTTCCAGAAAGCCTTACAATGACGAAAACTCACAAGGAGATAGCCTTGTTTATGGTCCAGTTGTGTGAAAATCAAAATTATACAGAGGCGCAAATTATATCCGAGATAAGCGACAAGACGCAGGATCTCCTGAATCAGCTGACATCACTGGCAACAGTGCAAGCTCCAGATGGCAGGAAGATGATATCCGTGGAGATATTTAGGGAAAAGAACTTGGCACCGGCCGTAGAAAATTTCCTTATTAACTTGGCCATTGCGGAGAACCTATTTATGTTATAATATGTAAAGTGTCTATATTTTGTACACTCGCGGACATAATAGTAAGTGCCCATTTTTTGCAATTTTCGGAACGCATCCCGACTCGAGAAGAATGAGAGTCACTGCGGAGCACGCCTGCGCAGTGACTCACAACGAATGGCGAGAAATTAAATATACGTGGTGGGACATATTGACTTGTGCATTCGTTGCAGCTGGTGATTCATCTCGTCCATCTTTTTCAGAAGACTTTAAAGTGGAAGTCATATCTTAAAACGATATCTCACGTATCATTTCCATGCTTGGGTGGAAAGGTAAATATCTATAATTATGTTTTATATTGTAGATACTGTGTGGAAGATATGAAAACAAGAACAGAAACGAAGAGAAAAAATAAAAAGAAGAGAAAAAACGTGAGGAGGAGACAGAAGAATATTTAGCCAGTCTATGTATTTGGTTTGGTATCCATATTTGCATCATAAATTTCATCCTCTCCATCTCCTTCCTCTTCCATGTCCATGTCTGTATGTCCCAAAAATTCAAAATTCGCTATAACAGCTGCTTCTGTACCTAATATCATTGCTTCTGTTATAGAAGCTATGGCTGTTGCTGAAACAATAAATCACATATAAATGTATAACAGAATCGTAACTATCGTAATGCAGCTTATTTCTCTTAATTAAATTCGTATTATTTTAAAAACATAAACATGTTTATTTATCTCTACCTTTCTCGGATATTTTCTCCGGAGTATAACACTTATATCGGATGATTTTTGTCTGTTCTGTGTTCCCTCATTTCCATTTAATGCTGGAGTATTCATTTCATCTGAGTCTGTATTATTCAAACCAAGCAGTGATCGCACTCTGATCATACATCTATAATTGTGTCAGTATACCCAATTTCTTGTAAATATCTGCAATAAAACAGTTTCTTTTATATTCTAGTTTTGTACAATGAAGTTACATGCTTGTTTTTCAACGATCTCCAATTTTATGTAGACTGGCTAAACATTCTTCTGCCTCCTCCTCACGTTTCTTCTCTTCTTTTCCTTTCTTCTCTTCGTTTCTGCTCTTTTTTTCATATCTTCTTCATTATATTTTCCTACTTCCTTCTTCTCAAGAAGTACTTTGACACACAGTATCTATAATATAAAACATAATTATAGATATTTACCTTTCCACCCAAGCATGGAAATGATACGTGAGATATCGTTTTAAAATATGACTTCCACTTTAAAGTCTTCTGAAAGAGATGGACGAGATGAATCATCAGCTGCAACGAATGCACAAGTCAATATGTCCCACCACATATATTTAATTTCCCACATTTCATTGTGAGTCACTGCGCAGACGTGCACAGCAAGCGAAGCAGTGACTCTCATTCTTCTTGAATCGGGATGCGTTTCGAAAGTTACAAAAAAACGGGCACTTACTATTATGTCCGCGAGTGTACATTAATTTATACATACCCAATTAATAACTTGTAAAAACCTTGATCCGTTTAATATAAAAATTACACACATATGTAAACACACAGACACACACACACATAATACAAAATATTAAATCTTTCCATCAATTTATTTACACATTTCATTTCCTTTTATTACATTTCTATTTTATTAAATTTTAATTTCCATATATTATATGCGTTGCATTGTTTTATATCGTGTTACATTGTAACATTATATTGTAAATCACATATTATAAATATCATATATGTGCGTGCGTGTTACTATAATACATTGTAATAAAAGAACAATACGGAATAAAATTACGTTAGATGTGAAAAAAGCATTTCTCTATTTGCGTTACTTCTTCGTCCATCCTATTTTCCTGATACCAAAACGCGAAACCGAGAAAAATTGTAAATTTTTTTAATTCCCGCCAGAATTCCAAATACCTCTCCGCACCTTATGTTCTCCTAATACCAAAACGCGAAAAACGAGAACCTGAGTAAACTTGTAAATATTTCAACTTTCCCGCCAGAATTCTGAATACCACTTTGCACCTTATGTTTTCTTTATACCAAAACGCGAAACTGAGAAAATTTGTACATTTCTAAAATTTCAGCCAGAATTCCGAAAACCTCTTTGCCCCTTATATTTTCCTGATACCAAAACGCGAAAATCGAGAAATTGAAAATATTTGTGAATATTTTAAATTTCCCGCCAGAATTTCGAATAACCCTTTGCACCTTATGTTCTCCTGATACGAAATCGCGAAAAGCGAGAAACTGAGAAAACTAGTAAATATTTCAACTTTCCCGCCAGAATTCCGAATACCTCTTTGCACCTTATGTTCTCCTGATACTAAAACGTGGAAACTGAGAAAACTTGTAGATTTCTAAAACTCCAGCCAGAAATCCGAACACCTTTTTGCCCCTTATGTTCTCCTTATACCAAAATGCGAAACTGAGAAAACTTGTAGATTTCTATAATTCCAGCCAGAATTCCGAACACCTCTTTGCCCCTTATGTTCTCCTGATACAAAAACACGAAAAGCGAGAAACTGGGAAAACTTGTAAATATTTCAACTATCCTGCCAGAATTCCGAATACCTCTTTGCACCTTATGTTCTCCTTATACGAAAACGCGAAACTGAGAAAATTTGTAGATTTCTAAAATTTCAGCCAGAATTCCGGAAACCTCTTTGCCCCTTATATTCTCCTGATACCAATACGCGAAAATGGGGAAAACTGATTTCTCCATGTGTTTTATTTCGTCGCTCCCTGCGGGCTTACTATCAAAGCTAGTGAGGCTGCAGGGCCTCGCCGGCGCGAGGTGCTGCGGCCGAGCGTTAGGGTCGCGGCCCTGCGGCTGGTATTGGCTTGTGTTGTTTTTTCCCTCACCTAGCATTGGCAATAGTTGCTCGCTGTATTATAATGAGCGTAACTAATTACATCTGTATTATCATTGCTCTTTAATTATCTCTGAGCCCCTTTATGCCCCTTTACTTAATACGAAAATTTAGATAGGGTTGTCAGTCTTTATATTACCTCGCCGGTGGTATCATCGAATTCTAGAATTTTCCAAGAAGTTCTAGAAACTTTCAGAATATTCTGGAATTTTCAAGAAAATTCTAGAATCTTCTAGAACGTTCTAGAATTTCCGACATCGTTGACCGACTCGCTCGCCTTGTGTCGGCGCCGCGGCCTCACTAGCTTCACTACCAGCCGCAGGGCCGCGTCTCCGTAGCCGTCGCTTTGTCGTCTAGCCCAGTCGACTTGGCCCAACGGTCTCAATAGCCCCGCCACCATGTGGATGATATTTTAGAAAATTCTGGAACGTTCTAGAAGATTTTGGAACGTTCAAGAAGATTCTAGAAGCCACGTTATCGAAGCTACCGCGTGGACGTAAATGATGTGGATGAAAATAATGTGTAACTTTCTTCTACTATGCAGTACATCAGAAACTTTAAACTCTTTTTTGTTTCGCAAATGCTTGAGTGTGGCGTTAAGCAGTGATGAGCATTCAGTGACGGGCTTGCCGCCGATATCAGAAGTGGCGAGATAAAACACGAGTAGCAGGGAGATAAAATACGAGTAGTAATGCATTGTTCTTCCTCTTGCCGCGCGCTGATAACAGTCGCTACATCGAGTGGGCCGCGCTTGGCTCGAGTGGCTTCGTTGCTTTTTCGATACCGGCGCGTGCTTATTCGTTACATTTCTGTAATTAATAGTTCGGTTGTTGCGAACATCGCAAAATAGTATGGAAATTTTATATTTATCTTAATCCGTTCTATGTTTTCATGTATTCCTCGGAGCGAGGAATTTGTGAAACACTCGGTATATATGTGTTTCGGATTGAAATTTTAATATTATTTCAGCTTCCAATTATTAACTTAAGAATGCCAACATGTGTATATATTTAAAATAAAAATTATTCTAAATTTTCTCACGGCTTGCAATCCTAAGAGACATACATACATACCCAGACAGCACACGGTTGTCCATTGGACGTCCGTTATATGTCCATTTTTTATACAAAAGACGTCCATAGGACGTACGTTTGTCACAACTTCGGACATAGGACATTCGATGGACGTCCTACAGGTCCGATGTCCAATAAGGACATGCTTGTTACGTCCAATTTATGTCCACGGACGTAAATTGGACATAAATTGGACGTGAAACGTACATCCATTGGATGTCCGGTGTTGTCTGGGTATATGTTCGGCCCGTTTTCTGTATTAATAGTCTTTGATATCTTCCGATACTTTATTCCCATTATTCCATATTTGTTACCATCCATGCTTATTTCGAGCTACGAGCTACGTATGTTTCATATTTCGGCCACGATGTTCCTAAGAGGGCGCTAGTACACAGCGAAATTTCTCTGGTACGCTAAATCCCGTAAGGCCAACAGTCTTTATAGTATCTCGTCGGTGGTGATATTATCTCGTCAGAGTGCCGAGGAAGTGGCATCAACATTTTAAATTTCCCGCCGTAATCCCGAAAACTGTCGGTATTGTTATCACTCCTAAATTATCTCCGGGCCCCTTCAGGTACAAGGTTTTGTCCAGGGCTGACAATTTTTAGCATTACCTGGTTGGTGCTCACAGATATCCCTTTTGTTCAGCCGGCAGACCTACAGATGGAGCCACGAGTCCATCGCAGAGACGAATATGTGAAAACTGAATGAACGAACTGCGATCAGAGATTGATGGTTCTCATCGAGACGGTTTCAACGATGGATAACATATGGAATCAACTGGGTGATTATGACAATCAAAATGGTCACAGCAAGGTTCGATAAAGTGGCTGGCCATCTCACGCGGTCGTGCCCAGAATATTTACTTGTTTTGGACCATTCAAATGGTCGGAGGAATATCGGGGTATGTAGCAGTAACAGTAGAATAAAACAAAATCATAATATGCGTACATAACTAACACAATTATATTTATATATTACAATATAAAATTTGTTTAGGAAACCTAAATTCGGAAACGTTTTCTCCTTCTCTTTCTCTCTTTTTCATTTGCCTAGCGCGCGTGTGTGTCGGGATCGCGAAGCCTCGAATGTTTCGACCTGCACGCGTCTCAATTAAAAAGTCACTTTTAGCACGAAAGGAAAAAAAAAAGAAAAATGATGATGAAATGTAAAATTAAAGAAAAAAAAAAACAACGAGGAATACATTCCAAGCGTGTCTTCCACGCCGAGGCGCGAAGAGAACTTCGCTTTGCGACTAAAAAGAACTCGCGCTCGAAAGACAGACGTGAGACTTTTCGCAAAAAAAGCTTTTATTTACATTTGTTTCACGGTTCGTTTAGCGCCTAGGTAAATTTATAATTGCAATAAAATCCCACACACAAATCGATCTCGCACTCACACCGATCACTTGTGGAATGTGTCTCGCATTAATAAATACAGCTTCTGAGATAAATTAAAATATAAGTCTTGCGCAAGTCTGTTTCTCCCCCTGTTCACTTTCTTGCTCTCTCCTTCGCTCTTCCCTTCCCGTCTTCTTTTCCTTCTCCCTTTTTCTTTCTTTTTTTTTTACAACCGAGAGGCATGTAAATTCCAATGCGTCGGACAGAAAACCGGAATCCTGGATTCCATCGTAACAGTAGATTCACTCACGGCGAGCCCGTACACCTTATTTACAATGTTCATATATAAACATATACATTGCGACCGCTTAAACCTATCGATATACCAAGTGAAAGGTAAAAAGTACTATTTTGTACCTTAGACTGTCTGACAAATAAAGTTAAAATGCTGGCCTGTGTGTGTCTGTGTGACGTTAAATCGCACTTATGTCAATCTATTCTATAACGGGTAATAGCGCGTGTGTTCTTCTCCCTCTTCCTCTTCTTCCTCTCTCTCCTTTCCCAGCTGCTCCTCGTTCCGAGTGTCTCTCTTGTTACTTTTCCCTTCGATTCGTTAAAACGCAAGAAATCATGAAATTTGACACGAGAGTCTTGCGACTCGCCTCTTGACAACTTAACGGTTAAAAACTTAAAACACTAAACCTGCGGAATTCTCTTAATCGCTAGTCTTAGTTGTCGCTAACTAAAATCGTACTAAATCGGACTGGCTGATAAATTATCGTCGACTGTACAAACGCCGCTTTCAACTTGATAAAGGATCACATCACGTAGTAAGTCTCGGAACGCACACCCGTGTTGGAGTCGAGAGTCGCGGAGGAGCGTCTTCTTCCGAGAGTTTCGTCGGTGTGTTTTGCGTTCAGTTTTCTTTTTCTTCTTCTAGTTTGGACCTCGCGCGCGCGCACGCGATTTCTCGTAAAAAATATACACCTCTTGCCGGTCGCGTGAAGCTGCCTGCGATGATGACTGTGACACGGTGACGATGATGGCGATGGCGATGGCGATGACGATGACGACGGTGGCAGAAAGACAGTCACATTGAATCCACGAAAAGTCTCAACGAAAGAGACAATAAGTATCGGTCGGGCGGTCTCACTCGAGCGGCGGTGCTCCGACGACTTATCGTACCGAGACTACACGGTAAAACAACGAACTTTAGGATTATCAAAAGTGCCATTCGTCGCAAGTCTCGCTTTCTCCATCTATCACGCGATAGCGAATAACAACTAGCAACACTTGTTCTCTCTCTCTCTCTCTCTTTCTTTCATTGCCAAACAACAACAAGTCGTGAATGTGTCTCGCGAGACGAGATTAGAACAGACTTGAGGGTCCCCCTTCCCCTTCCTCCTCATCCAAATACGTTCCACAGCCGGCGGTATTCGGTGTACCTCTAATAGTTTGAACGTAAAAACCGAACGGAAGCGTTTCTTCCCTCTTTCTCTCTACGTATCTCGCGCGTGTGGAGACGCACTACTATTCTCACCTCTGGCTAGCTCTTGCCCCTCCCTGCCTCCCTCTCTCTCTCTCTTCCTTCGTCAATCACATGAATCTTAATAAGTACCAAGTGCCCTAGTGTAAGATCAAGTTTCGATATACCCTGAAACTACCCACATAACCAGGTAGAGGAACCCCAAAAACGAGTTCGCCGTATACGTTTTACTCGCTTTTCCTTGTTTCTTCTTTTCCTTTTTTTTCTTCGCTTATCGAGAGGATTGAAATAAATATATTTATTTAGATGTCGCACGGCGGAGGCTTGGCTCGGACGTCGATGCGAAAGCGGTAGAACGGGAATGGCAATTAGGTGTCTATACACAAGGACATATCTTACATAGAGAGAGTTACGCGAGATAAAATTAGTCTCTCGAGTTTAGACCGAGCTTTGCGAAGGGCGACGACGATATCCCGCGAGTGTCGATATATACTATGTGTCTCACCGACGACGATCAATTACGTCTGCAACAGAACAGGACAGGATGGTTATGAGAATAACTCGTGCATCACTCGTGCATCCGATCGAACAGCGCGGGCGGCGTGTCGCTGCTGCCAACAAAATCATCTCGTTCGCCGATATGTTTACAAATTCCCTCTCTCTCTCTCTCTCCCTCTCTCTCTCTCTCTCTCTCTCTCTCACTCTCTCTCTCTCTTTCCTCGTCTATATATATATATTTTTTTTCAATTATAATCTCAAACGTTTCGAGGGGCCAAGACGCGCCCTGGCCGAGACGTTTGGATCGCAATCGAAAGAGGAATACTTCGCGGTAACAATTGCCCTAGTGAGAAACGTTGTGCACGCGACACGCAACAACACCGAGGCTTGATACAGGCCCGCAAGATGGAACAAGACCCCTCCCTCCCCCCGCTGCCTCAACAAGAGTGATAGACGTAATTTTACTTTCGCTGTGACCTACCGAGTCAAGCGAGGAATCGCGTTCTATCTTGATCGCGCGGGTTTGTTGGCACAGCCCTTTACGTGTTGTTATAAAGCTGATGGTGGGTCTGATGTTGACTCGGATGCGAGTGCTGGTGCTGGTGCGGATGCTGATGCTGCTGCACCGTCGGATGCCTCGCGTTGTACCTGACGCTGCCGGCGAGCGAGCTACCCCTGCCGTGAGTGCCGACCATGCTCTGCGTGTCGGACAGCTCGTCCTCCTCCGCGCCCAGGCTCCGGAACCTAACGAAACCATCCTCGGCGACTAGCATCGTCGAGCCGCTGGTCGGAGCCTGCTCGTGTAGGCCTCCTTGAACGGGCGTGTGCCTGCCGCGAGTCTCGGAGCTCCTCAGGGTCTGTATGCCATTACCGTGGCGACTCAGGGAACCCCGGCCTTCGTGAGGAAAGTGGCCCATCGTACCAGACTTGCGAATGGAATGTCTCTCGAAGGTACCTACGTGACAAACACACGACACCGTCAATTTCCCTTTTGTCCAAAGATGAATGTCGGCAGAGTCGGGCCACCCGCCGACGTTACGCTACCTTGTTTCTCGCTCTCGCACACGTTGTCGCGCGATGGCGCACACGTGCCTTGGCACAACACGACCGACACGCGTGCGAAAAACATGAGTTTTACGAGAGTCAGACGAGAGAAAGCGCCTCGTGTCGCGAGGCGCAAACAAAAGCTTCCCGGATTCCCGGAAGGGAAAGGTAACGAAAGTCCAGATACCTGATATGTTCAAGTGCTCGGGCAGGGTGTTGAGCGGGAAGCTGTCGTCGTAGACCTGCTTGCCCGTCCGCATGGTGTAGTTCTGTATCGCCTGGTTGGTGCTGCATATCGCCGGGTACAGCACGTCGTCCATGTTCTCGGTGGACGTGGAGCTGCCGCATGGGAAGAGGGCGAAGCCTGAGTGGGCCGAGTGTTGCTGCATCTGCTTCTCGCGTAGCGGATACTGCGACAGACTGGCGACCCAGGCGAGGAGGCCGCACACCGACAGCTCCAGCACCCTGACGGAGAACTGCCAGCCCCACCAGAGCCACGGATACGCCTGCGGCCGCTCTTGGACGCCGAATATCCCGTAGAGCTGCACGAGGCCCATGAGAATGAAGAGCAACGCGATGGCGATGGTGGTGGTGATGGCGGTGCTGAGGGCCACCGTGGTCGGATCGGCGCCGGCCATCATGTGATTCGCGCCGGCGGCCTTGTTGCTGGCCACGTGGATCTGCGAGCGCACCACCCGGTACACGTACACGTAGCACAGGCCCAGGGTCACGCACACGACGACGTAGATGCACTGGCAGACGAGCGGCAGGATCCGCGCCTCGTCCTGGTAGCCGAGCACGTGCGTCGACACGTGCAGCGACACGCACAGCACTATGTGCACGGTGGACGACAGCACCAGAGTGGTGGGCGAGAGGATGCTGTTGTTGAGCGACGGCGCCTCCGAGCAGCGCGCGAGGTAGAGCACCAGCGTGGCGAAGGCGGTGGACAGCAACGGCGCTGGCAGGTACATGAGCACCCTGGACAACGGCTCGGGCAACGAATGGCCGAGGTTGTAGGCGTCGTAGAACAGGTGGAAACACCGGAGCGTGCAGACGGTGGTGAGGAGCAGGTGCACGGCGAGGAAGTACGACTGACTGAGCAGGTTGGTCGCCTCGTTGAAGCGCACAATCTTGTAGATCGAGAAGAGCGCCATGAGGGTGAAGGTGATGGCCGCAAAGTACACGTGCAACGACCAGGCGATCCGCCACGACTCCAGCGGGTTCTGCGTGTCCACGTGCGACACCAGCCGCTCGTCGTCGTCGCCGCCGCCGTCCGCGGCACCAGCGGCGCCGCTGCCACCGTTCGGTCGCTTGGACGTGGGCGCCGGCGGTTGCGCTTGCGGATAGGGTAACCTCTCCGTGTCCACAATCTCGATGCTGTCCGTCTTGAGGCCGTGGTCGTTGCGCAGGCCGCCACCGTGGTAGCCGCCGTCGTCGTCCTGCCGGCCGGTGTTGGGCAGATTGAAGATCGTCGGCTGCGTCACGCTCTTGGCCGCGTAGTCGGCAACGGTGCTGCCGCTGGGAGGGCTCTTGGGCGTGCTGCTGATGCTGATGCTGGGTGGCATCTGAGTGGTCCGGTCGGTCGTGGGCGCCAACGGCACGTTCGCCAACGGAGGACTTTTGGTGGCCAGCGGTTTCAGCAGTATATCGGGAATGTCCTGCTTCCTACCGTTGCTGCCGGACAGGATCCTCGAGATGCTCGGATAGTGGAGGGTCACGTACTCGGTGGTGTTGTTTCTCGCCGCCCGGTCGCCGTCGGCAGCCCCGGACTCTGCGGAGGAGGAGGAGGAGGAGGAGGCGGCTGGCCTCTGCTGCTCCTTGCCCGCTTGGCCGCCCGCCGATGACGGCTTGTTCCGCGAGTTTGAGTGCGAGTGCGAATGCGAGTGCGAGTGCCGCTCCGGCGCCTCCTGCGCCGGGCTCTGAGGTAGATCCGGCGGCCTTATGGGTATCCTCTCGTGCGCCGGAGTCAGGCTAGGCGGCGGCATCGGCCTCCTGTTGCCGGCGTGCACATCCGAGTTGGTGCCACGCAGCGTCGGCTTGTCGGCGAACGGGTGTAAGTACTCCCGGGGCAGGGGCGGCGTGAAGAGCGCCCTGGACGGCGGCGCGTACGACGGCATGTCGCGGAAGATGGGCGACGCGGTGGCTCGGGGCGCCGGGTACTTGGCCGCCGGCAACGACGGGCCAGCCGGCGTGGCGGCGGTGGTGCTGGTGCTGCTGGTGCTGCTGGTGGTCAACGGCGACGGCACCGTCGACAGGGTCGTGCTCGCCGAGACTTGAGCGTCGTAGGCTGGCACGCTGCGCTTCGTGGTCGCCGAGCTGTGCGCCACCTTGTTGAAGATTGCCGCCAGGTTCTTCTCCAGGGCGGTGTGGTCCAAGTTGAAGATCGGGCTGTTGGGCCCGCCGTCGCCGCTCGCCGTGCACGCGCTCCACTGACGGCACAGCAGCAGCGCCAGCAGAAGCGCCGGCAAGGACCGCATCCTTCTGGAGGTCATGACGACGCTCGACATCGTGCCGGGGGGGATGATCGCGGACACCTAGACGCCCTGTGCGGGCATCGGTTCATTCCATAACAGGCTCCTCCGCCGCTTCACCACGACCACCGCGACCAGAAGAGGGCGGGGGTTGGAGCCACCGTAAGGACACTTGTCGGGGTGACCAGTATTATCGAACGATCCGCCGTTCGATTATCCACTACTATATCTCCCTTTCTTTGTCTTCTCTCCTCGTCTCCGACTTGAGAGACTTTACTCTCGGGCTTTACTCACTCACTCTCTCTCTCTCTCTCTCTCTCTCTCTCTCTCTCTCTCTCTCTCTCTCTCTCCCCCCCTCTCTCTCTCTCTCTCTCTTTCTTACGTGGAATCCACGTGTCACATCTCCGGTCGGCAGTGCTCAGAGTTTGCTCCCTCGCGATGTCACAATGACATTCGCCGCGCGTCTTATGCTGATCCGCCAGTGCCTTCGCTCGCTGGGGGAGATTAGACGACAGCGTGTCTCTGCGGCGGTGCGCGATTCCGCGTGTGCATCTTCGCGACTGCCAGGCTGCGGACGAGTCCTCCTCCTCGTCGTCGTCGTCGTCGTCGTCGTCGTCGTCGTCGTCGTCGTCGTTGTCGTCGTCGTCGTCGTCGTCGTCTCCGCTCGCACTCTGGGATATCGCGATCCAATTTCTTCGGCCGATGCGGCGCGGCTCGCAAAACAAACGACCAGCAGCCGGACGACTAACGCGGAGTGTCCACACTACCGTGCTGCCGCATCCTTGTGAGCTTCCATTATATGCGCCGCCGGACGGGACGGCGAACGATCCAATAACGTCGGATTATTTCGCCGTGCTAACTTCGTTGCCGCCGCGCGGCGTTGTCCCCCGCGGTTCGCTCGCTCTTGAATCTATCTGGTCGCGCGGCCGAGAACGGCGACGACGCAGGACTTGTTAGGTGAGCTTGATCCGATATCGCTGCTGCTGCTGCTGCTGCTGCTGCTGCTGCTGCTGCTCGGAGCCATCCCAGATTCGCGAGAGCCTCGGCCGGAACGTAAATGCCCGTGGGGACATTTAACGCGCCCAATTGCCCTGCGCACCGCTAGTCCTGCCCGGCGCGGCCTCGCGCAATTACCGTGTCGATTTCTTTCTCATCGGCGCGCTCGTCCGTTGGTCTGCTCGCTTCCTCGGTACCTGCGAAGGATATTCTGTCGTCAATATGGGAAGGCCTGTCTCCGCCCCGCAGCGAGAGCGGAGGGAACCCGGAAGAGGGTCCGAGGTGCTTTCCTCGCCGGATAGATATTAGATGAGCGCAACAGTTTTCGGGCTTCTCGAGGGTGTCGCGAGACTCTCACGGCGGCTGTTGCAAGTACGCGCGATGTGTAACGCGGCAAGGTCGATGGAGAAGTGCAATGGCGTACTACTTGGCGGAATGAGTCGATGGTTTTTCAGCAAATTGCTCGGTCCACTTTTCCATCGCGAAACCCATCCAAACTTTTGCACTCACCCGCCACCACGAGAGTCCTACAGTCTGCAAGCTGCCCTTCTCCCCCCCCTCCTGCGCCCTACCTATCATTCGTTCATCAACTTTTTGACGAGTTCTTCCGGCTGATACACACAGAAGGGATACTCGAACCAGAACTCTATACCGCCGGTCTTTGCCTATCTATTTCCGTCTCTTTCTCTTCTTCTATCTGTCTGTCTGTCTGTCTGTCTGTCTGCGGGGGGAGAAAAATGTTTGCCCGAGAGTGAAAGAATTTTCCGGGGTGAAATATATGAACGACGCGGATATTCCGGTTCGAGTTGTCGAAATCATCCAGTCTGGATCATTCAGAGAGAGCTTTTCCGGTCAATTTTCAATTGGAACTTTTGAGTCGTTCGTATCTTCGTACGGAAGAGACCGCTCCGTGTTCGCGCGCCGCCATATTTTCGTCGGCGACTCACAAAGTTGTTGGTCCTTTCTCAGGACCTGGCGGTACTCTCTGGTCGCGCGATGGGACGATCTGGTTACTTTGCGTAAAAATGTCTCGCCCTTCTCTTCTCCTTCACCGGAAGGAGCGGGGAAATCGGAAGCCACGGTCGACGCGCGGAAGGGGAGGAGGTCCTCTCGCTTCCGCCTCGGGAACGGGGTGACTCGGATCAAGGATGCCTCCTGACAACGTCGGTGAGTCGTCAATTAAGGGGACTGCAGGGTCAGATTACTGAAAAATCGTGCTTGTTTTTTGATAATATTTTGCGACGAACTAAATAAATGTGCAAGAATGAAAATTTTTGACATATTTATACAACATATGAAGAGTAGAAAAATTTTGTTTATTAACAAATACTTTCACAAATATAGGTCCATTTAAATTTTAAATGCGTTTCTCTCGAAATTTTATTCTTCAACTTTTTGCAGTGATTTCTCCGAAACTGAGCTTCGTATCGATTTGAAATTTTAAAGCAATAATATTTGTTCATCTGGCTCTTAGGTGAACCATGGACAACTCCGTCAAAATATTTCATTTCGAGATATTAATTTTTTTATTGTAAAGGAATTGAAAGATTTGAATCTTTTCCTAATAATAGCTGCCATTTTGTTAATTTTGTTCGATTTTTTTTATAGTGCTTCACCAGATAATGATAAGCCTCCTTAAAATTTCTAGCTGAAATTCGCTCTGATCGGACCACCGAGAGCCGCGAGATATTACTGCAAAAACAACTTGAAAAAAAAAAAGGAGAGTATATTTCAGCTATATATATCGTATATTTATACGAGTATTTGTTGATAAACAAAAATTTTCTACTCTTCACTTATTATATAAATACACCTATAATTTTCATTCTTGCACGTTTATTCAGTTCATCGCAAAATATTATCAAAAACAAGCACGATTTTTCAGCAATCTGACCCTCCAGTCCCCTTAAGCGTGTAAAAATACGCGCCATGTCGGCGAGCGCGTCCGCAAACACGTGACGTTAGCCACGTTTCATTAATTCGCATGTTAATATTATTAGCCTGCAGAAATATGCGCGCGCGTGTGCGGATCATAATTATGGATTATTCGTAAATACTATTATTTATCATTATTAAGTTAATTAAGTCCGCCATCGAGGCCGGTGACCACCGGCGGCTGGTAATTCGCCGGCGGTAATTGATCGTAAAGCGATCCGAAAGCGGCCGGTCGCTCGGCAGGCGGGGGGAGGGTGAGGGGGGAGGAAGGAGGAGGTGGACGAGGCCGCGGGCTTCTTTGTGCGTGGGATACCTTAGACGAGCAACGGCGAGAAGTCGTACAAAAGGCTCGCGCGTCGCTTCTCTTCGTGGCGAGAGGCACCCTCGGGAAATTGATTGACCAGGTAAGACGCGCGGATGAGTCACGTCGCGGCGACGGCGACGGCGACGTCGAGGGGAGTGAGCATCGATTTCTCCGGCCGCTATCTCATTCTTGTCCGCGAACGAAATTTAACAACGTATCTCCCGCAGTTCCGCGCGTGCGCGCCTTGCCGAAAGGCAAATCTCATCTCCAAATTTCACAATAGGGCGGGCAATTTTTCGCTCGTTTGTTTATTTACGATACACAAAAGCGCCGCATGACGATGCGCTACGACGGGGCCGAGCATGTGATTATGACCGGGCAAGCCTCTCGCACGTTTCTCCCGGTCGTCCCGAATCACTCAACGGGTTGAAGAATGACTCTCAGGGTTCCATTCAGAGACTGTCCTATGTGACAGTTTCCCGGAATGGTTTCAACCTGGCAGCCGGACGTATGGAAGTTAAAACCCCTTCGGGCTTCGTGTTCGCAGTAGGACCTTACGCTTAATCATCTCGAGTTTATCTTCAGGTACTTCGCAGCCGATAAAGTGCAATCACCAGGGGCTCGGCAAAGCGCGCGACTTTCGACCACTTCGTGTTTACACGGTGAGAGCGAAATTACCCTCAACGGGGATACACCGAATAAAACGAAGCAAAGTAGGGAGCTAATTGGGAGCAAAGTTTCCCGACGGATTTGCTGTTACAAGGGAAGAACATTATCGAGAGAAAAGATGTTTGGACACGAACGCGAGGAATGTTGGCGGGAGATTCAAGGAAATGATGTCGAGGGATACACGCCAAAGCGTGTATACACGCCCGCAGCGGTGAAAAGGTTGAGCCAAGTTCAAAGTATCCCTACAGGTAGTTGAAACTTGAGCTGGCCTTCCATGCAAGACTAAAAATGATCAAACGTGTCTCCGAATCCAGAGATGTCGTTAGTCTCTTCTTGCATGCTATTGTCACACGCTGCGACTAATCCAAGCTCGTCGTTTTGTCCGAGACGGCGAGGCGACGGAGGAAGCTGGAGCCAATCGTGCGTGTCAGCTTCCTCGTGCGAAATTGCCCTCGGTCGCCCTGCCCCCCCCCCCCCCAGATTGCGCTGGCCCGCAGAGACGCGGCCGCGAAATGTAAATACGTGACGCGCGAGCGCTTTGAGCGCGCCGGACAACGCCTCGCCCGGGTGAAAAACGGGCGAAAGGCTATTTGTCTCTTTTTTCACGGTGTGCGCGGTTTAAAATATTCGTTGCATGCGGCAACTTACGTGCAACCTGGATTTTCGAGCCCCTCCCCCCGCCCCCGCCGCCACGCGATTCTATCGATCAAGTCGCGCAGCGACGGGCGCTTTGACACGCGGCGCGAGATTGTCGCAAAAATGAATCGCCGGGATCAACACGAGCCGGCGAAATTAGTTTTCGCCGACGGTCGCGCGCGCTGCTTTGTCCGCCACATGCGCGCTCTGCTCTCGTTACTCCCTCCCCCCACCCCGCCCCCTCGCCTGGCTGCTCTTCGTTTCCCACAAAGTCGCGGAGTGAATTCTGCGAGGAGGAAACGAACGAGAATGAGCGGCCGCAGATCCGTCGGACAGGACGAATCTTCCGGACGGGATACAAAGGCATCCTCTTGCGATCGGAGTCGAAGCAGCGAAGCGGGGAATCGCTTCGCTCGAGTAAACATTTCTCTCCGGGGCGGCCCGCGACCGCCGCCCACCGTTGTCATCATCATCATCGGCCGCGCCGCGCCTTATCGGCTGTGATTCAGCGGCCGGTTGCTTTAATTCGGCAAACACGCGCACGCCCGTCCCATCGGGTTTGCGTCCCATCTGTGTCCTTCCCCTCCCTCCACCCCTCCCCTTTGTCCCGTTTGTCCTGGAGCCGTCGAATCGCGCGCGATCGCGGCCGCCGCCGCTGCAGCAACACTCAAAGCCCGCGGGCGGTTTGCTCTCGATGGCAGTCGATTAAGCCGAAATCAATGCGACTAATAGCGGCCGCGCGATCTGTTAAGGGCCGGGGACGACTGGACGAGTCGAGTCGCACTCAGTCTCGCTTAACACACGGCGACTGCGAATAACTCCGACCACCTCTCTCCGCACCCCTCGGCTTAGCTTAATTAATTACGGCGCCGCGCCGAGGCGGCGTGCGTGCGTTCGTTCGTTCCCTCATACACTGAGAAAAAAATTGTATTAAAATTCAACAAATCTTTGGTAAATATATAGAAAAGGGTACACCTCACCGATTTTTTTCATTTTGAAATATGTTATAAGGGATGAAATTCTGAGTGACTTTTCCTAATACAATTATATGGGTGTCGCTTATAGTTTCTGAGATATTTGACTTTATAGTTTTATAATTGTACGTTAAAGTATATTTGAAGTAGACAAGTAGTTTTCATTCACTTTAAATATAGGAAACTTATTGCGTCTTTATATATTGTTGATCGATATTGAAAAGATCTCTTTAAAAGCCACAACACCTAATTATATGCAGATATTGTAATAAGTTAAGTTGAGCCAGAATCAAATATCTCAGAAACCATAAGCGACCCCATATAATTGTATTAGAAAAAGTCACTCAGAATTCTTTATATCATATTTCAAAATCATCCTTTATAACATATTTCAAAATGAAAAATCGGTGAGATGTACCCTTTTCTATATATTTATCAAAAATTGTATTGAAACTCTACAAATCTTTGTTCGAATACTGTGAATACATTTATTTGGTAAAACTTTAGAATAGGGGCTTTTCCGAATTTTGATATTTATTTGTTACTCTCATGGTAACAGTTTTTGTTGTGACTCCGACAGTGATAATCAATCGGGGGAGCCTGAAGAAAATGTTATCCACTTATTTTTTGAACAATTTTTTTGGTAAATATTCAGAAGTATTATTATACCAAAAACTACGTTTTCTTGTTCAGTAATTCACAAAACTAGCTGTAAAAAAACATATATACAAAGTTTTACATATATATTAAGGGAGGGGAGAAGGGGGCTGAGATCTTTATAGGAAAAAACACGAAAATTTTATTCCATATATTTAAAATATTTTAAATATCGATTTTATACTGATTAAATACCGTTCACAGTTATTACTCGAATCTTTCGCCTTGCTAAACAGATGAGTACGATATACTAAAAATGGATACTGAAAAGATTAGCACGACCCCTACGCAAGGTAGGACGTATCATAAATTACAAGCAAAATAAAGCAGAGCATTATTCACAATCATACTCTGCTTTAATCGAAAGCACAAATTTATATTATAAAGTCTAAATTATACCGGAGAATAGTTTATGTCTTTGGTTTATTAAAGTTCATTGAGTTTTTTATACTTTTACTCAATAGTTTAAATTTGATGCATTTTTCCTTCAGAGATTTACAAGATCCGAAAAAACTTGAAAAAAATAGATCGGTAACATTTTTTTCGGGCTCCCCCCATTGATTATCATTGTCGTAGTCACAAGAAAGATTTTTATTCAGCAAGTAGCAAAAATATATCAAAATTCGGAAAAGGCCCTATTCTAAAGTTTTACCATTTATTTAAATTAAGCAATTATTTTCTAAAGTTGAAGAAAAAAGTTCACATTCAGCACCTCTGTTCTTCCATTTTAGAAACTAGTTAATCGCTTAATTTGAATAAATTTATTTACAGTCGTGTTCGAAAACAAAGATTTGTTTAATTTTAATACTATTTTTTCTCAGTATATGCTTCCGCGGTATCCGGGCAAAGCTGCCGCTTCAGCCAGCCACCTATTCGTGACGGCAAAGGGCTCGGATGGGACGCTGAAACACACGTAAATGAGGCCGAGCCGAGAGTTTACACCAAGTGTTTACACCCGCGATTGTTGTGTCGTCGTTATGGAACTTGCAGCGCGCGCTTAGCGTTGCTCCGTTATTTCCTTCCTCTCTCTCTCTCTCTCTCTCTGATGCCCGCGCGCCGCGTCCGTCGTGACGATTAGCGCGCGCGTCATCAGTCGTTCTTTCTAAACATTCGATATATAATTTTTGTTTACCCGGCAAAGAGAAAACAGATGGATCACGGGGTGGGACGGGGCGAGAGGAGAACCCGCGAAAGCCGAGCTGCGCGCTCCAGCAAAAATATTTCGCGTCCTCGCGTGTACTACGCGCGCGCGCGAGAGAGTGAGAGAGAGAGGGGGGGGGGGGAAGAGAGAGAAAGAGAGAGAGAATACGGGCATACAGTGGAGGGAAATATTTGTTCAACGCATATTAATTTCGGCTAAACGGTTTCAAAATATGTTTGCCATGGCTATCGGCGGCAATTCCTATTCCATCGTAACCGGGCGGAATATTACTGCGAATATCGGTGATTGATATTGCTCACGCGATTTGACTGCGTTTCGAAAGGTTTTTGCGAGGCAGAAAAGACTGAAACACGGTAAACTCGAAATCCCATTAAACAGTGTATCCGAAAGCTGCGGCTTAGTTATCGATATTCTTGGCAAAACATGTCGCGCGCCACCGCGGCCGCGCTCTTTGCAGCGCGCACATTTCTCTCCCGCTCTCCTCCCTGTCCCTCGCCCTAGCTCTCAGGGCGGTGAATTTTTCCCGAGGAAAAAACTGCGCCAGCGAGCTTCTCGCCATTTTTAGCTCACGGTGCCGCCGCCGAGGACTCGCGAAATCGCAAAACGGGAGGAGACCAGGGGAGAAGGAAAAAAAGAAGACGAAAAACAGAGAGAGAGAGAGAGAGAGAGAGAGAGAGAGAGAGAGAGGGAGAGAGAGAGAGAGAAAGAAGCGGCGAATTTCGAGACGTAATCTGATCGCCGCCGAGGACATCAGCAACGTTAAGTGAAACGCGATCATGTCCGATCTGTTTTCAATTCCCGCCGGTCCCCGGGTGGAATCGATTATCAGGTGTTGCTCTCGCGAAGGAGACGTTCACAGGAGACGACGAGGCCGCCCTCGTCCTCTCGCGGAGGACGCCGAAAACGCTTGTCCGGTCGACTCGCGCAACAACCGATTCAATTAACTCGTCCGAACCTCAACAACCACCCACTCTACCTCCTCCCCTCTCGTGCCTGCTCTCGTCTCTCACCTTCTGGTCATCTTCATTACCCTATCGGCCTTATCGCGTGTGTACGTACACGTCGCGCACACGCGCATAACTCGCGCGTATCGCGCAGCTCCTCATCCATCGTCTCAAAGTCACGCGAGGAATTCCGCCGCGCCACGTCTCTCCCCCTTGCCCCTCTCTCTTTGCCCCTGCACCCCGATGGATGCGCCGTCACCGTCGCATCGACAACGACGACGACGACGACGACGCCGGCCTCGCCTCGTTGCACGTTCACTTTCACGCGTGAGATTAACCTCCTCTCCCTTTATGAGCGCGTCCCCCGGGAGGCATTAACACGCGCCGCGAAGACGATTGAGCGAGCCCACTCGTGCGCGTCCCAGAACCTACAGGTGTCGTACATCTTTCGAATCTCCGTGAAGCGCCGACGAAGAATCCCTACACACACATACACACACACAGCATCCTGCAGCCCACGCCGTCAAGGGGCGAGGCGCTCTTCTCGGACTTTGCGACACCCCGATGACCAGCCGAGTGTCGAGTCTTCGACTCTACAGCGTTCCCCTTTATTTCTTCTTTCTTCTCTCTCCTTCTCTCTCTCTCTCTCTCTCTCTCTCTCTCTCTCTCTGTCTCTCTCCTCAATTACCGCTTGGATTTGTTGCGTTGGACGTGGCGCTTCCTCGACGCGGAATTAAACGGAGCTTCCACTCGATTAGAGCCTGCGATATTTTACCGCCGCGTCTGAATTGAGTTCTCCCTCTCCCCCTCCTCTCTCTCTTTCTCTCTCTCTCTCTCCCCCTCCCTCAACCCTTCAAGTGCCGCGCTTCCTGATACGATCATTAAGCCGAGCTAGACTCGTGCGGCCGCGCGCGTATAGTTATCCCCAATTAGCCCCCTCGCTTCTTCGCATCCCTTCGCGAGCAGACAAGAGACGAGAGAGACGAGAGCGGAGAGGAGGAGGGGAGAGGAGCACAGGGGGAGCGAAGGGATCGGCAATAATCTATTCGTCCGAGTGTCGGCAGCGGGCAAGAGCCGGTCCCCCGTCCGATTTTGACGAGCTTCGCGTGCGATGTTCGGCCTCGCCTCGAACGCGAGAGACGTAACCCTTAATAACGGGGGCAGCGCTTAATAATTCATCGCAGGAAAAGATCCCGCGGAGCGATCGGCGGCTCTTTTACACGGACGCAGGCGGCGCCGTAAATTCAAGTCGCGAGATGCAAACTGTCGCGCAAACTGGGTCGAGTTCCGACGTATTGATAAGTAGCCCAAAGCCGGGCGCGCGCGCCGTATTAATTATTAAAAGCACTAAGGCGGAACTATCCTCTCTCCCTTTATGCCGGAGTCTCTCACGGGGGACATTACTCGACGGCGGAAGGCGAGGGCGAACTCGCGGGAGCGGACGATCAAGTGGCCCGCAGGTGAGACCGCTCCCGATTCCGTTAATTATTGAGCGCGCTGTCTCGCTATTCCCTACCTGGCGACCGGGAGCGTCGTCGTCGTCGTCGTCGTCGTCGTCGTCGTCGTCGTCGCCGTCGCGATTAGCTTAACGACAGCAAAGAAGCGGCTCCGCGCGCGCGACGGATCGCTCGTCCGTCTTTTTTCCTCTTTCTCTCTCTTTCTCTCTCTCTCTCTCTCTCTCCATCTCTTTCTGTTTTTTGCCGGCGTAAAACTCGCTTCGGCGGCGCGAATGGCGATTTGAGCGAGCGACGGTCGAGACTGTAAAACGTCCGGAAAAACGCGCGATTAGTTCGCCTCCTCCCTTTCTCTCTCGGCTCTTTTTTATGGGTTAATATATCCATCGGCAGCTCGTCATCGCCGAGAGCAGCGGCATCCATCTTCATTTAGACTGCACGCCCGGCGTGCGTGGAGCTCGCGAGGCGCGCGCGACGCCCTCCGCGTCCGCGATTGAAAAATATCCCCTAATTAAACTCATCTCGATGCAAATTAGCGCGCGCGCGCGCGCGGCAAATATTTATTAGAGCAATTATTTACGCGGCGCCGGCGGCTGTCTACGTTTACGCGCGGCTGGCGTTATGAAAGAGAGAGAGAGAGAGAGAGAGAGAGAGAGAGAGAGAGAGAGGCGCAACTGTTACCGCGCACCGGCGTTGCGCGCGAAAAAGACGCGCCAGGAACACGCAAGAGCTTCCGAAAGTCCGCAGGAGGGCATCCTCGGACGAGAGGCGACGCGCTCGAGAGCTCTAAAGGACTTTGGCGATAACGCCATTAGAGAGACATCGATTATTGGCGAGACTGACTCTTTCTCTCTCTTTCTCTCTCTTTCTCTCTCTTTCTCTCTCTCTCTCTCTCTCTCTCTCTCTCTCTCTCTCTCTCTCTCTCTCTCTCTCTCTCTCTCTCTGTCTCTACTCTATCTCTCTTCCGTCTCTACTCGGGCAAGTTTCACCCTCTCCGTCGATGCCAATTAACAGCAAACTTTCCCTCTCTTCTCGCTCCTCACCGGCTGATGTCGCGAAGCGAAACGCATCGACGATGCTTCCGCGACTTCGAAAAGTGGCCGGCAAAGTTTCATTAGCCGACGCGGTTTTACGACGATGAGCTCGGCTCTCGTTTTCGGTAACGAGCCGCGCGCGGCCGATCGCGAGGAGATCGCGAAGGAAGTTCAGATGTTGCGCAGCTTCAAGCGTGATTATCGAGGAGCGCGCCGGCGCGGCGATCGGCTGCGCGGTCCGCAGGAATGCCGTAATCGACATTCTTGCCGGGCAGCGGAAAAAAAGGGTCGGCGGTGGCATTAAGGCTCCTGCAAGCGCAAACGGCCCGACGACTGATTATCCGGCTTCTTTACGTCCAAATTCTCCGAGAAGGAACCGCCGCGCGCCGTTGGATGTCTCGTTGCTTACAGTATGTTAACTTTTTTAAGCGCACAAGGGAGAGAGAGAGAGAGAAAAAAGAACCCACTCTCTCTCTCTCGCGCGCACGCGCGCGTTAACAAGATGGTAACACGTAGATAAGGACGCGGGGCGATCGCTGGAAATTCCTGCTTCTCGTCCGGCTGCTCGGAGGACGAGAGTCCGGCGAGAATGTCTACGCGACGCCGCCGCACAGAGGATTTAAGAAAGCCCGACGTGCTATCTGCGAAAGCTCGAGCAAGGGCGCAATAAAAAGCGCAATAAAAGCACTTCGCGTCGAATTCGCCCGGCGATTTCTCTCGGTCGATCATGCTTCTGCTCACCCCGCGAGGGCTTTTCTCCTGTATACCGGGTGTCTTGGCTTGACCGCGCTTCTATTTACGGACAATTTTGAAAGGAAGAGGTCGAGCGACGAAATTTCGAGTGTCGGCGAGTTTCGCCGTTGAGTTCGCCGGGGCCGATCGATTTTCGAAATTCCGCCTGTCGTCCCGTCACTGCACCGAGCGCTAATGGCGACGACGACGACGTCGCGCGACGTCGACGGAAATTCGCCGGTGGCGGACGTCGCGTTACAAAAGATACTCGCGTTACAGCCGCTTAAGTAGCCAAGCAACACTCCTTAAATTATGCAAATACGTATCGCGTTCTTGGCGCGAAACTTGCGAGGGGAATTTTATCCGGCGCCGCTAGTTTGCGAATTTCGCCCGGAAACACGACACGCTAATGCGCCCGCGGCCAATTTGTTCATTCGCGTGTTTCCTTTCGCCGTCCCCCCCTCACCCCCGCCCTCACTCACCGTGCAACCTGTACTCCTGCGCTGGATTTCGCCCGACGTCGCGAAATCGCGACAGGAATGTCACGCTACGTCAGCAGGGAGGACGTTAAGATCCAAGGCGATCTTAATTCTCTTTCTCTCTCTCTCTCTCTCTCTCTCTCTCTCTCTCTCTCTCTCTCTCTCTCTCTCTCTCTCTTGCCGCGACTTTTGCCCGCTTCTTGCTCCCTCCGCGAAATCGCGAGGGAGAGCGGCGCGCGCGGCAGGAAACCACCGAGCGATTACCGACATTGTCTACACCCACACACACACCGACCAGCGCGTTGTTTACATAGATTACCCGTCAAAAGATGGCTCATACGTGGCTTACACGTTACGTAGACGTAGATTATGCAAACCATATTACACGTAAATCCCGGTATTAACGAACAAGCAAATATGAAATTAACTGTATATATTTGGTATACACGTTACCCGATATCTAAACCCACCCAGCCAGCCAGCCAACCTACCTACCTACCTACCTACCTACCTAGCTAGCTAGCTAGCTACCTAACTATCCACCTACCTGGCAGCAGAGAATACACGATTATTTCTAGGGAAGACCGCAGTTTATCCAGCGGCGAGAGACAAGGGAAATCCACAGACGAATAATAAAATCGACGTATGACGAAAATTCCGTCGTATGAACTCGCTCGCTCATAGGAGGACGGGAGGAGGAGCAATATTTATAGAGATACAGCGCTCTGCGCCGGGGAGACGAGAGAACGGGGCGGTGGGGCGGGGGGAGGAAAATGGGGGGGAATTGGTGCGACGGAAGAGTCACGTGGCTTATGACAGCCGTTATGAGATACCCTGCGCACAAATAATATAAGCTACGGCGCACACAACAGCGGCAAACGTACGCTCATGGGCAAAGGGAGGACAGAGACAGAGACAGAGAGAAAGAGAAAACACCGCTCGCTCGCATCTACATAAATTCTTTACTGCTACGTGCATCGCATATTTCCGATATTCTCGCTCGTAGCGCGCGTAAGCTCTGGCAAACTTTAAAGAAACATTTTCCACCATGATCCGCCGCCGCCGTGCGCGCATTTGCGTCTGATAAACCGTTGTCCGTAACAAATGACGCTTGTCGCGGATAACGCAACGCAAATAACGCCCGGAAAGAACGCTCATCAGCCCAGAGGGATCCGCTCCGCTCCGTTCCGCTCGCTTCATCTCGTTTAGGCGCGAACGTGTTCCTTTCGTTCCTGTATTTTCTGCCAAAGCCGGTGATGCGAAAAAGCGAGCGACGGGGGCAGAGGGGGGGGAAAGGGGCAAGGGCGCGGCACGCGCTGCAATTTTTTCGTCTACGCGTCGCCGCCGTCGCTTCTTCGCCGCGGCGTCTTCTGACCGCGCGACCCGGCCGAGATCTACCGCTCGCCTTTCGCACACCGGCTGTCGATACCCGGGCGACTCGCGCTCTCCTCTCGCAGCCGCTGACGTACACACGCCGCATTCGCTTTACTTCCGGGATGCACACGACGCCGGCAGAAAAAGCGAGAGCAGAGACAAGGAGATTTTATTAACCCCCGCGCGTACGCCACTCGCCGCCGCGAGTTTCTCTCCATCTCTCGAATCTGTCTCTCTCTCTCTCTCTCTCTCTCGCTCCTTCCCTCTCTTTCTCTTTGCTCCGCTCAATGTGCAAACGTGTATAAAGCACACGACGCGCGTTCTGTGTGCTCGCAATCGATCGTTGGCGCATCGCCACCAGCCATGGCGCGCGCGTTTCTTCCGCTACCGCTCTCTCTCTCTCTCTCTCTCTCTCTCTCTCTCTCTCTTCTTCGCCTTCTGCTTCTTCCCGTCGTCTTTCTTGCCTTCTCTCTCTCTCTCTCTCTCTCTCTCTCTCTCTCTCTCTCTCTCTCTCTCTCTCTCTCTTTCTTCCTCTTTCTAACCAGTGTCTGTCTTTCCGACCTGTCTCTCTCTTTCTCTCGTCTCGGCCAGCGCGCGCGCATACCTTTCCCACGACCTATAAATTCGCTCCCGATGATATTGTTCCGCGCGGCGCGTCGCTTCGAATCCAGTCGAGTCGCTATAGCGGCTAAGAATTGCCGTTCCGAGACACCCGGTATTACGGAGATACCATCGTAATGATACGAGCGCGAGATTCAATCTCTCGGCGGGATGTGCGACGCGGCGTCGGCGGCGGAGCTAGCTGTCTCCGAAAGCCTCCTTTAAATCGTAATGGATATTTTATTGATGGCCCCCTTGGCGAGCGCGAATCTCGCGCGCGCACGCGGTGTGTCGTAAAAATGATAAATCAACCGCGCGCGCGATAATATACCGGGTGTGCCGGCGAGAAACGGGCAAAAGGTACGCCGCAGTGGCGAATCGGCGCGATTAAAAATTACACCCGCTCACGCGAGCATCGGGGGCGCTGCCGATACCAATGTCCTCCCCCCCCTCTCTCTCTCTCTCACTCTCTCAGTTGTTTCTCTTTTTTCTCCTGGTTTCAATATCGCGCGATCGGTAGTCGGCGGTAAAAATTGCCGAGCACGAGACAGAGCGTACCACTACTACCATTCGCTCGGCGCAAAGTTGGCGCGCGCCGACGTTCCGCCGAAGTACATTGCACGGATGATTTCAATATTATTGAAATTTAATGCTTCGAGCCGGCGGATGCGCGCGAATTTCGATGAAAGCCGAGTTTACGGAGTTAACTTTGCGTCCGCGCGCGCGCGCGGCAGAGAGAAATTGCTCCGCCGCCGCATAGCGGCGGAGTAAAACAACGAATACCTGATAAAATCGTTTCGTCCATAAGTAGTTTTTTCCTCCTTTTTCCCTCCCCCTCCTCTCTCTCTCGTTCTCTTTCTCTCTTTTTCGCGCGCGCGCAAATATTATACAGACGGACCGACAAACATGTAAATGTCCGGGCCGCGATGGATCAGCGGCATTCCTCGGATTTCCCGTTTTCGCACGCGTTGCCGTAAAGCTTCGCGCGTCGCGGCCAACAACACGGTTAATTCTACAAATCGGTCACCTTCTAATCCCTCCACGGCCAGATCGCTAGACGAGAACTGCCTCTCTCCACCCTCCGCTCATGGCCGTTGTTCCCTCCGCCGAGCGCGCGACAGTTGCTATGACGACTTTTGATTGAAGTAGAGTTTCAAATTGGCTTTGTGCAATCGCACTCCACGGCGCTCCCTTCGTCCCGAAGGCAAAGAGGGCAGGAGGGAGAAAGGGGGGAAGGGAGGGAGGGAGGGAAGGAGAGAGAGAGAGAGAGAGAGAGAGAGAGAGGGGACAGCGCGGGGCAGTTTAGAGTTTAATATAATGGGTATTAGCGATATTACCGGTGGGCCACTACAAGGGGTTGGAATAAGCAGCGAGCGCTCCCGAGGGTGGCCAGCTGTTCGAACTCGGTCGGACAGAGGGACGGGGCGGAGAGAGGGCTCTCAATGGGGCGAGCATAGTGTAGCAGCGCGTGGAGAGCTTGTTTGGTAGCTCGCCGGTGGATCGAGCAAGGAGCCGGAAGAGCAAGCGCGGCGCCGGCGGCGCGGAGGGGGCGAGAGGGAAGAAAAAATCCCTTTTCCGCGGCAAACTTTGGACCTCGTCAAAGGCGGAGGAGGTGCGCGCAGCGGGCGGCGTCCCCGCTCTCGCCCCCTCCTTCCTCCTCCTCCTCGACTTTCTCAACCTGTTGAACCGCACTCTCCTGTTCGCGCACCTCCGCTCCGCTCCGCTCCGCTCCGCTCCGCTCCGCGCGATTCGTTTTCCCGGCAGCGATTTCCCGGCAATTCGTTCGCGACGTCGGACAGGCTAATAAATATGGCGCGCGGGGGCTGTAAAGGGGATGCTTCGCGCGCATTGACGGCGTGTCGCGCGCTGTCAATACGCGCGACGTTCGCTCAGTTATCCGCTCGCGCGCGCGCGCGCGCGCGGCTTATGTCGCGTACGCGTTTTCCAAAGCGCGCGCTTTCGGAAGTAATCCCGCGATCGACGCAGATTGTCACCGTGGCTCCCCCCTCCCCCTCTCTCGCCGCGCCCGAGCGGCAGCGGCTTTCAACGCGTCCCGCTGTTATCGAATTTGGGGAATATCTATCCGTGAAACAGGCGCGACGAAGCCGTCAGGGCGAATCCGCCCCGTTCATTCGCGCGCCACCTCGTCGAGTCTCCTCCGCCCTCTGGAAATCCTCCTCTCTCTTCTTCGGGAAATCGACAGGACGACAAATCGGGAACAGCCGCGAGGATTGCGCGATGCCGCGGTTCAAAGACGCCGTTTCGCACGGCGGACGGTACTTTTACCGCGTTTGCTTTATTAGGACGGAGAGTACACACACACACACACACACGTGTTTATCGTTAAGCTACTTTTACAGAAACGCGCCGGGGGCAAGATAGATTGCACGGCGTGCGAGAGCGGGCGAAGCAATGCTGCTCTCTCTCTCTCTCTCTCTCCTCTCTCCCCCTGTCTCGTCGTTTGCGGGCGTAACGACTTGCCGCCGCGGCATATCTGGACCGCGCGCGCCGTGATGATACGAGCCTCCCTCCAAATGGAGAGCTGGCGGCTCTTCCCGCTCGTTTTCGCGATAAAGACCCCAGCGACAAGTTGGGGTCCCCTCCCTCGCTCTGTCGCTCTCTCTCCGCAATTCTCCGGCAAACGGAGAATTTCATTAAGCTCGGCGATACTCGCCGAGCTCCGAGTCGGCCGACTCGACGACGAGATCCACCCCCGCTCTCTCCCTCTCGCGAGTCACGACCCTTCGTCATCCTTTTGACTCGCGCGCGTTCGGAGGAGACCTCGGCCGGAGGAAGCGCGCGACTTTGGAAACTTTGAAAAATTGTACATCCGCGCGGAGACCGGCTATAAATAACGCCGGCCGTGACTCGCGACCGTACGCCTGTCTCTCCCTCCCTCTCTCTCTTTCTCTCTCGCTCTCTTCCTCCCAGTGCGTTAATATTTCCTCGGAATCTCGACAGACTTATGCCTCTTTATTGCGAGTCGCGAGCGCGACGTAAATGCAAACGCTCGGAATACGATCGTTCCTTTTCGTCCGTAGCCTGTCGGCAGGTGTGTAGCGATGTGCGCATTAGAGCGGCCAACGGAGCGGCTCTCCCTCTCCTCCCTCTCCCTCACGCTCGCGCGCTCTTTCTCTCTTTCTCTCTCTCCCTTTCGTACGCGCGCGCGCGCATGTACCGCGCCGGAAGCACGGTGAAATCTCTCTTCCGCGAGAGACGTAATTTGTAGCTCGTAACGTTTCGCAAAGAGAGGAGGGAGAAAGAGAGAGAGAGAGAGAGAGAGAGAGATTAAGTGATTTAACGCGTCGGAGATTAGCCGCCATCGATACGAAATGACAGGCAATATTTGTCGCAGTTTTAATTTAGTTTTTCAGATGCCGCAAGCGCGTGCGCTCGATATTCCGATACTCGGCCGCCCCGCATTCTCTCGATTCCACCCCATTCCCTCCTCCCTCCTCCCTCTCTCCCACCTGTTCTTTCGTGCCGCCGCTGGGTTGTTTTTTCAATATTCCACTTTGATCCGTCTTCCCTCATCTTTCTGTTTTTCGCAAATCGACGGTATCCCCCCGTTGCGTGTGTCTTCCCCTTACACCCCCTCCACCCAGGCGTCATTGAAATGTTCGCCGCGGCTCGGAAACGCGGGAACTGCGCTTTTTATTCAGCGACGCGTGCGCGAGAGTGCGCGCGCGTCGGCAGACGCCTGATAATAATGCCGACAAACCGCGATAAATGTCATCAGTCGCGCGAAACTAATCACTTTTGTCGGCACGCGATAAAACGGAATAACGAGCGTTGATTTCGCGGTTCTGTGTTCTTTCGGCCGGGCAAACAAACGAGTGAATTATGTGCGATTACCGGGCCAATCTATTGGAAGTAATGCCGCGCGTTCGCGCCCGTGGCGCGTGCAAATTGTACATAGATTGATTGCTCGCGGCAATGAATTCACGAGAGATCGATGAACATCGCGCGCGCGCGCGCTAGGGATGCTGATTTTAAATCGATTTAATCGAAGATCGATTAATCGGAGCCTAAAAGATCAATTTCAAACCGATTTTCTGGAACTGAATCGATTCAAGGATCGATCTGTAAATTCTGAAAATCGTCAATACGATTTTTTCAGTTTCTACCAGTAACATAGTTCTTTTTTTACTTCTTTTAGTTGTAAAATTTATGTTGCCTTTAGACCGATGTCCCATGCGCGAGAATTTTCAGCGGAACGAAACGCACGAACCAATCACAACCACTCCATACAATAGTATACATTGTATACATATGTATATGCATATAATAATAAACGTGATCTCTTATTTAATAATGTTTAAAAACCCTTGATTGACGTTTAATCAAACTAATTAAATCTTTAGCACAAAGATTTAAAGATCTTTTTCTATTTTGTTCTGGCCACACACACAGAACACAACCAAAAGAATACCATATGTTTAATTTCTTTAATTCATATTAAAATTTAATTTCTTTAATTCATATTAAACTATTGAATTACACGAGGTCTATTTCAGAGTGTAGAAATTTAACAGATAGTGAATGCACTCTACATGCATACCGATTCAAATCGATTTTCCGAAATCGATTCTTTATAAACCGATTTTTTAAAGATCGATCTTTTTCTCCGTGATTCGAATCGATCTCTAAATCGATCTGTTTGAAAAAAAAAAATCGGCATCCCTAACGCGGGCGCGTTGCGGCGGAAAAAGCGACGAGTCCGCAAAAACCGCCTCGCAATCGCGAGGCGAGTCTCGCAATCGTCGTTACCTGGTCGGATGAAATCGAGTCGCTCCCGCGATGAAATCTTCCGCGCTGCCGCCGGCACTCGCGTCTCGTCTCGTCGGAGCCGCGAGGAGAGAGGGACAGAGAGAGAGAGAGAGAGAGAGAGAAAGATTTCGGCTTCCTTATCGAAGAGATCATCAAGGACCCGAGCGGCGCACGGGACACAAGAGGACTGACTTCCGCCATTTGCCTGGGAAGCGGGTTCCCTCGGGGAATTTCCGCGCGGGTCCCTGCCTCGCCCCCGCTCCTTCTTTTCCGTCGTTTAATTTTCACGCAGATTTCGAGTCGCCGAAGTCGCAATTCGTCAAAGCGGCCGCAAAACGGCAAGGATCGAACGGGATGGATGCGGTGACAAAAGATCGCACGTCCCACTTTGCGCAGTTGGTCCTTTTGCTCGCGCCAGGACGACACCGCCGGTGCACGCCCACCCGGCGGCGGCGCGAGTCTACGTGTGTGTATGTGTGTGTGTGTGTACGAGGTTCTTCCGGGGGCCCCTGGAAAAGCGGAGCCAGATGCGACCCCACTGTTTCAAATTGTCCCGAGTCTGCCACCCGCTGTTCTCTTTCTCCGCCGCGCGCCGCTCTTGAACGTGTCTTCGCCCGACGAGAAATAGTCCCGCTCCCTTCCGCCCCCGGATGTACGCGCGTGTGCGTGTGCGGCCGTGGATAAATTCTAAATGGAAGTCATTCCGCCGGCTTAACTCTCCGCCGTCGCCGTCGCCGCCGCCGCGCCGGTATTCGTCGTGGTTTCTTTACTTAATGGCTCGCCGCGAGATTCCGCAAAGTGGACTTTTCGGCATGTCGTCGGTCTCGCCGAGGGCGAGAGGACGAGAAACATCCGGCGAACTGCGACGCGCAACGTCTTTCGGCGAACAGGTGAGAAGACCAGCCTTCTCCCCCGGCGAGATGCTCCTCCGAGATTCCGCGAGGTGTGACACGTCGAGGTGTGAAGCGACAGAGAGATTGTCGGCCGATCAGCGCCTCCGCGACGACGTTCGTACACGCGTCGCGAGAAATCTGCCCCCGAAATCTCCGCGCGCGACGCTGACGACTGTGACTGACGAGATGGATAAGCGGGAAGCGTTCCCTCTCGTCACGGTCGGACAATAAAACTCATTGTCGGACGGGGCAACGGCTCATAGAGCGACAGAGGGGGGCGCGGGGAGAGGCGGAGGCGCGCGGATCTTCAGGTCGCCACACGCCATTGTCTCGCGGCGCGCTATTTTCGGAGGCGTTGCCGTCACGATTCGAGCTACGAAAAGATCGCTCTCGGCTCGCCTCCTCTTCTTCCGCCCCCGCCCCCTCCCCTCCCGCAACCGCCTCCGCGTGTATGGGAACGCGAGCGCGCGCCGGCGACGAGTAATCGCGAAAATATTCGTCCAACGACCACGATCATCGACTGCCGCGACGCAGCGAGCCGCATTGTCCCCCCCATCCCTCTTCTCCCTTCCTCCTCAATTAAACAATCCGAGTCCTAAAATCGCGCACCCGCGGAAGGCGACGTGACTTTACGCGAGCGGAGTTATTCGGGGAAGAAAACGACGAGGAAACGACATTATTCAACAACGCGGCGACGGTTTGTTGCAAAACGCGCCGCGCGCTCCTCTTTGCGCCCCGGCGTGCATTTTATAATTATGCAGTTTCCACGCCGCGCTGCAAAGTGTAACAACGCTGTGAACTTTACATTTCGCACATTTCCACTTTATTCCCGCGCCAGCTCGCGCCGCGCGCGCCTTTTATCTCGCGCCCTGCCGGCTTCGGAAAACGGACACAACTAAACGCCTCCTCCTTTTCCTCTTTTTCCCCGCGCGCGCGCGCTGCTCCTTTGTTCCACCGGTGATTTCGCGCGCGCGCGTCTTTTTCCGCTTCCGTTTCGTTAATTCGAAAAATTCCCGAGCTGGCGAAAAATCCCCAACGCCGACCGGTTTCGACACGCCGCGCCGCGGCGACTTGCGCGAGCGCGACGTCGTGCATTCGCGGTTGACGGAAGGAGGAAAAAAGGGGCCAGAAAAAAAGAGAGAAAAAAGAGAAAGGAAAAGGAGAAAGAAGGAAAGAAAGAAAGGGACGGCAACGAGACGCGGAGGCGTAGCGAGAGGGCGAGAGAGGTGGAGCGAAACTTTGCGTTTCCGATATTTACGCGATCCGCGCCCTGTATAATTCATTCTCGTTAACAGCGGATTGTGACGGCGCGTCTCCGCTCTGGATAATTAACGCCGGATATATTACGCCAGTTGCGGATAAACTGCATTATGTACGCGGGGGGTGTCGCGCGTGCGCGAGGGGAGGGGGCGGAAGATTGACCTACAATATTCATTCGCTGTTATTATAATAATAGAATACGTAATCTGATAACGTGTAGGGCTATCGCAGGCCAGCCGGAGCCACGCTGAATTATTAGCCGGCTCGGATCGAGATTACATCGAAGCGCGCTCTCGCGACGCGACATCTCCGTGCCTCCCTTATTTTTCCTTCTCTCTCTCTCTCTCTCTCTCTCTCTCTCTCTCTCTCTCTCTCTCTCTCTCTCTCTCTCCCCCCCTCCGAGGACTCAAAGTGGGATCGCGGAAATAACACGGCGCGGTCAGAGTCCCCGTAAATATCGTTACGCGTGACGGACGACAAAGGACACGTTTGTCGCCCGTCGTATTAATATACATCGCGCGCGCGCTAAGATAATGCAGAAAAGTGTGTGCCATTTTTTACGCGTAATTTAACTTCCTCGCGAGATATATATGACTTTATTAACAACTTCATCCCTCTTTCTCGCCCCCGGCCGCTCTCTCTCTCTCTCTCTCTCTCTCTCTCTCTCTCTCTCTCTCTCTCTCTCTCTCTCTCTCTCTGTCCCTCCCTCCCTATAATATATTCGTCGTAACTTCATTAGAGTTATAAAAAGCTGTTTATCTTGACCGCGATGCTTCGGACGCGCCGCGTTCCTCCTCCTTTTGCCGACATAAATGTCGGAAGTCGATCCTGGCCGTGTTCCCTCATCGCAAATTGGATTTACAGGAATAGCCGAGTCGCTTACAACAAGCCGGCTCCTCTCGCTCTCGCTGGATTTATACCCGCGGTGAAACTATTTTTGCAACAACGACGTCGTCGTCGTCGTCGAGGCGACGACGACGACGACGACGACCTTCCTCCTCTAACGGAGCTCCGACGAGAGCGAGCGGCCCGACAATGCTGTCAACGACAAAAGTTTCCTCCTCGTCGCCGACAAAGTTGGCGCCGCAGACACATGCAGTCGTGCAGCGCGCGCAAGACTGCAACAACAACGACGACGACGACGACACAACAGCGACGCTGCTCAATGGCGCGTTCTGCGCGAAAAAGGATCACAACGGCGGCAAGGAGAGAGGCAACGGGCACACAATATGTCCGACGCGTGATTCTCTCTCTCTCTCTCTCTCTCTCTCTCTCTCTCTCTCTCGCGCCTTCTTTTTTGCCACCCAATCAGAGAGCACGAAAATACACTGATCCGCTCGCGTATTAATAGCGGGTTCAATGTTTCATTTCGCGGGATGAATCTCGCGCCTCCCTCCCTCTGTTCCCCCTATGTGCTTTCGCGCGTAGACGCTGAATAGAATAATAAATACGAAGAAACCGAGTCGATTATACTTTTCCACGGGCTATCGTGCGGCCGGCCGGCCACGCGCTAATTCGAAGGGATTCCATTTGCGTTGAACGAACAAATCCCCCTCCCTCCCTCCCTTCCCCCGTCTGCGTCCTTTTCTCGTTCACCCTGCGATCATCCCGAGCGAATTTCGCAGCACGCCACGCCAATGGGGAATTCTCGTGGCGTCGAGAGGAGACAAAGAGAGGGAGGGGGAGGGGAGGGGGAGAGAGAGAGAGAGAGAGAGAGAGAGAGAAAGAGGGCACGTTCGCCGAGCTTCTTCCGGCAGAAATAACGCGTCGGCAGATGAGCCATTAGATCGGTATATATCCCGTTCGCCATTAAAACAGATGAAAAGTAAACAGGAATAATTACAGGAGCGCGCGGCGACTCTGCGCAAAAACAGCCGCGACATGCAAAGCCGGAGGGGGGATGCACCGAACGGACGCGAATGGCTCAGGCCACGGTTTGCGTTCGCGTTCGTCGATTCCCTCCTCTTTGCGAGAAGTGAACGACGCGGATGCGCTCATGTGCCGCGTCTCTCCGTTTCATAAACTCCTAGGAATCTCATTCCCCCGCCCCCTCCGCCCGCCCCCGTTTGATTGAGCAATCCCCGACGACAGCGGGGCGATCGGAAAATCGTCGGTAAAGTTCCGCGACGAATCGAAGCGGCCTTTATAAATCTGCCGCGCGCGAGCGCGCGCGTAACAAGTATGATCGCGTGAAAAGTTTGCCAACTTGGTGGCGCAACTTCGAAATATGGAAAGCGTTGAAAGGCTGATGGTTAAGGATGAGGCAAATATCCGCGAGACGAGCGGTATTATCACCGCGAGCGGATGAAGCGCCGCGCAGCGTGAAATTTGGCTAATCTGCGAGGACAAAAATGTTCCCTGCTCGACGCGCGCGCAAGGAAACATCCCGCATTTTCCTTAGCGCGTCCCAGGGAGAGATTACGCAGATTTCCGGGGGCGCGGACGCTTCGGAAAAGGAAGATGAGGAAAATGAGCAAAGTGCCAATCTCCCGCCGCGCCGGCGGCGTGACTTTTCCGAACGCGAGACGCGCGATGCGCCGTATAATCGCCGACACGATTTTCTTCCGCCTATCCTTTAATTACATATCCCTGTAATTGTTAAAACCGGGATTAGCCCCGTAGAAAAATAAACAAATAAATAAATATATTTATAAATGCAAATGCGCTTATACACGTGCAATTGTCCCATGAGCGTAATTTTTGTAATATTGCATATTCCAAACGTGAACACGTGTTATTCATCGCGGAAAAAGGAAAAACGACAAACAATAAAAAATCATTCCTCTCTCGGCGTCGATTTCTCTGCGTTTCCAAACGCGCCGAGCGGGAGTCGCGTTTAATTGTTCATAAAATATTCACTTTTCCAATATGGAGAAAAATGAAATATGAAAAAAAATAAATGCACGGAGTAATACAAGGCATATGTATATGTATGGCGCGGAAAAAAATAGGAGAAACGGCCGCGCGGATCGATAGCCACGACGGCGACGACGACGACGACGACGACGACGCGAGCGATAAATCGATCGCCACGTACCTCTCCGGCAGCTTATCTCGACGATAACGGGGGTGCCGCTTCGCGTTTGGTGGTCCGTTCCCGCGCGCTCGTCCTTCCTCGACGCAGAAAGCGCTTCCGTCGACTCGCCGCTTCCTCAGATCTCCGTCGTAAACGCGTCGTGTCTCACGGCCGCTCTTGGCTGCACTAAACAGGTGATAATCCGAAGAGCAAGGCCGACGGAGGACTATGGCGCTCGTGACGCCTCGGCCGGACGTTTCGTGTCGAGGCACTCTAGCCGAGGACGAACATGCAGCGAGTGGTTTGAAGGCGAAAACATTCCTTTCAGCGGGCTCCAAAGAAGCTTGTAGTACGGGCCGCTTGAATAGAGAGAGGTAAAACTGTGCGAGCCGGAAAATGGCGTTTTTGTGCGGCCGGCCTGATCATCGTCATTGTCGATCGGCGTAGTCCTCTTTCTCTCTCCCGGCGGGAACCATCAACGACACGTCGGTTTCGGTTCCGACATTAGACACGGCCTCGTGGAATTCGCCGGTGGTCAGGGCGAAAATTTACGACGACCACGGATTATCTGTCCATGTGGTTCCTCTCGGTCCGTCCGTTTCTCGCACGTACGCATCTTCGCCGATGTGCTGCCGAAGAGCTTGCGTAAGACCGTTCCCTTATCTACGAGGGAGCCGTCGAGCGCGGTCGCCTCGACAATGCTCCTCTTCGGGGGGGGAGGGGGGGGGGACGGAGAGACACGAGACACTGCGCGTGTCGACAAGCTTTCTTGCGGCGAGGTACATGCGCCCCGAAAGTACACGCCGCCTCTGATAAAACGCGCGACGCGGCGAGTGTAAGAACGCGCGCGAGCTGTTATAAATGTGTCACCGGCTCGTGAATGGCGCTTCATGAAGAGGGATCGCGCGCCGCTGCTCCGTGTACACGCCGCCGTATTAGCTTATTTCACTCCTCTCCCTCTCGCTCTCGCTCTCGCTCTCGCTCTCGCTCTCGTCCACCTTGATCCACGTCGGCTTTTTCCCGACGGCGGCGGCGTAGAATCTCCGTTTCTTCGTCCGGCGATTGCCGGAGGTCGCTGGGAATCGATCGTGGGGAATCAGCCGAGGCTTCCAAGGGCGGTCTCGATGACGCAAGTGGGAAAGGGTGAAAAAAGAGGCAATCATTTCAGGCGCGATGTACATAAATGCCGTTGGTTTCGCGCGCTAACGAGCCTGTCCGCACTTTCTAGAGACTTAAATGGCTACGTGACTTTCGCCAGCGCCGACGGTTGCGCTGCCATAAACAGCGTTAGCCGCGGCGCGGCAGCCGCGTGTCTCTCTTGTCGTTTGTTTCATAACGCTCTGCGCGATGAAAAAGGGCCCGCGCGCAATCGGAATTGCAACGACACGGCAAGGCAAGGCGGGGCGAGACGAGACGAGGTGGTACACGCGCCGCCACCGCCTGCCGCCGCAATTTCGCTATGTAAATTATTGCCCACAGAGCAACAAAAGTTATAACCATATCCCCGCCTAATATCGTCGCGCCGAGAGCTAATTCCGCATAATAACGCGCGCAGGCACTTCGGATTTAATGCCCGGCGCGATTAAAGTTTTACGCGCGCGCGTCGTCGTCGCCGCTCGCGCGTCGCGCCATTTTTCGCCGAGCGCGATAATCGCGCGCTCTCCGCGAGAAATTTATTCGACTTCGCTCGTCTAAGAGAGAAAGACAGAGAGAAAGAGAGAGAAAGAGAGAGAGAGAGAGGGGGGGGGGAGGGAGCTACGTTTCAATATGGAAGCGCCCGCCGCGAGCTCGCGCCAAACTGGTCTGAGGTAACGCGAGCGACAAACGGCTCTCTCTCTCTCTCTCTCTCTCTCTCTCTCTCTCTCTCTCTCTCTCTCTCTCTTTTCTCTCGCGAGCTCTTTCGCTCTCTCTCTCTCTCTCTCTCTCTCTCTCTCTCTCTCTCTCTCTCTCTCTCTCTCTCTCTCTCTCTCTCAAGCTGAAACTAGCGGCGTTTCCATGCGACACCCGGCGGAAGCGGCCGCGCGTCAGGATTAACTTGTATTTTCCGCCGCCATCCCTCTTTCCGAAAGCGCGCTCGCCAACGTTTAATTACCCCGGCTTGTGTGCGCGCGCGCGCCGCCACACTGTATTTAAAAAAGGTCGAGCGAGCATCGAATGAGCTTGTTGACCACCCTCGTGACTCCGCTGCCGCGCGCGCGGCTTTATCGTGCCCGCGCGGTAAACCGGTGTTCCGATTGCCGTCGGCTGCATTTCAATCCCGGCAAATGCCATTGGCGATGCTCACTCGCTCTTTTTCTCTGCCCCTCGTGCGTTTGTTGATTCTCCAACGTGCGCGCCATCACATCGCCATCGACACTTTTCCGCCCCCCCTGCCGTGTCTCGCCCCGCTTTGGTCGCGCGTCTTTCGCCGACACCCTGTATACGCGCGCACCGATCGCGGACTTTTTCCGGATCCACCGTTTCCGCCGGCGATACGTTCCGCGTATCGGTCGACTCCTTTCTGCATCGACGATATCACCTCCCCCCCGACGCTCCCTCCCTTCAACCCCTCTCTTTGCCCCGCTGTGTGAACGGGCAAACGATACGTACACACATGGCGCTCTCGTTGCGGCGCGATCGCCGCTGAAAAAAGGTGGTCAAATAGAGGCGCACGGGCGAAACCGTCGCGAGGGAGGGAGGGGGGAGAGCGGAGGGACAAAAATTGAGGCTGCCGGCACCGCGGATGTACAAGCACACACACCGGTCGCCAATGGCGGCGGCGGCGGCGGCGGCGACGGGCCGCTATATCGTACGAGCCGGGAAAAAAACACACACACACACACACGTGTTTTTCCTCTCTTTTTTTTTCGGCAGTGACGCACTCGAAAACGCAATGTTTCCCGCTCCGCCGAATTTTCCGGCTCGTCCGTTTGCCTGGCAAACGACGTGAATAATGCTTCGGAATGAAAGCTCGCTATCGCCAGACGCGGCGGCCGGGGCCACCTTTATCTTCGTTTCTTCCTGCGCTCCACTCCGTACCCCCCCCCGCCCACCCGGTCCTCCTCTTCCCCCTCGCCGAGTCAGCCGGCAGAAGAGTGAGTCGGCGTGGAATCGAACGCGAGGAGAGAAGGCCTCCCTCCTCCTCCTGCCCCCCGCGCGTCTAGACCGGTAACCTAGCCGGTCATTATCTAAAACGTTTCGAGCGAAGCTACTAAATGCCATCGGTATCTCCTTGCCGGTGGCCACTTCGTCCTCCTCCTCCTCCTCCTCCTCGAGTCGCACGCACTCTTCCTCGGGAGCGAACGAGATCGCGCCGAGCGGAACAACGGAAGGCCGACGACGGAGTCTTTCTTCCTCGAGTTCCCCGAGCGACCTCGGCAACCCCCCGGCACGGTTCTCCGTATCGCGACGAGGCCGAATGTATTATAATGAAGAACAAAGTCGTAGAGAGGCCGGCTCTGGCCAATCCATTAGCGCGAGATAGAGGGCGCCATTTCTTTATCTGCCGGGTGCGTCGTACACGACCGCAGCAGCGCGTCACCGAAATCTCCGCAGCGCGCGCGCGGCGGCGCTCGGCGGCATGATGGCGGGTGGTCGAGCGAGGGTACGAGAAGAAGAAAGAAAGGTGGCCAGTCGAGAGATAGGCGGTGACACCAGCAACCGAGATCGGATAGAGAATAGCTGCAACCGCGGCCGAGGGCCGACATTCCAGGTGCCTATTTCGAGAATGACTGGACTCGTTTCCGACTGTTGCTTGCGGCCGCCCTTCTATCTCGCCCTTCTTGCTTCGTCCATTGGAGTCGCGCCAATTGTTGCGGCAGGGGACGCATCCGCGGAAACGCCCTCCTCTCTCTCTCTCTCTCTCTCTCTCTCTCTCTCTCTCTCTCTGTCTCCCGTCGGCGTCGTCATCATGAGCGACAAGTTCTCTCGCTTCCTTCGACGTGGACGCTTCGGTTCGATAGAGAGCGAGGCTGATCCGCGGCGTTTCGCAACGAGAAGCGCCCTCCGTTCGTCGCGCTGAATTCCAAAGACTGGACGACGAAGACGGCCTCGGCCTCGCGTCCACGTTCGAGGATTACGACACATTCGCCGCGCGCGAAAAGGAGCCCGGCTCCCGATAGGGTCGGCGATTGCGAGAGCGGACACGCTAAACGCGGACGTCCGTGTCCATGTACGGCGCGCGCTCGCTCTCTCTCTCTCTCGCTCTCTCTCTCTCTCTCTCTCTCTCTCTCTCTCTCTCTCTCTCTCTCTCTCTCTCTCTCTCTCTCTCTCTCTCTCTCTCTCGCGTAACGGCATCAAAATTCCGCCGGCGCGCAATATCGTAGCGACCGCGGCATCCGAACACGGCAAAAACCTCGTCCTGACCAAAGAGGTAAAGAGCCGGAGAGTCGCGCGAGTCGCTCTGAGAAGCGCGCGAGTGCTCGGCGGCGGCCATCTTAATTACCTCATTTTGCCTCGCGCCGAAAATGCGGCAGGCAATTTTTGCTCCTCCGCCTCTCCCTCGCGAGGTCGCCGCGCGCTTTCATCAGGCTCGAACAGGCTTTCGCTCCGACGACGAGAAAAGAGAAGGATAATCCACCGGGTTTGTCTCGACGCGACGGCGTCTTTCTTCCCCCCCGGGCTCCGCGAAGCGCGCGAGCATCCCCCGAAATTGGAGGATGAAAGAGCTGGCGCGCGCTGTTAATACAGACAGTCGGAATGTGTGTCGATTCCGCGCGCCGTCGACAATCGACGTGTTCCGTTCGATACATACGCGCGACGCGCGCCCTTTCCCCCTGCCCCCTCCCGCCCCGGCCCCTCGATCCATTCTCTCTCTTCTTTTTCTACCTTCCGTCTCTCTCTCTTGTCCTTTCATGTCGCGCGCGAGCGCGACTACTATTCAGTCCCGGTGAAAAGCCCGGCCGGCAGGCGGCCCCGGCAGCGTAAGCGATGGCGAGTGTATTCAAAAAGTGTATTGCAAAAATTGCGCCGATAGAGAGGCAAATCGCGTTCGCGCAAGTGGCTTGAAAAATTTAACTCCGGTCGGCGCACATTTCGACGTCGAAACAAGAGCCGGCGACCGTCCCGGCGACCGGGCCCGCCCGGTCGTAGCAATTTCGCGAATGTATATTTTTTCCCTCTCAACGTTACCTCTCCCCCCGATCCCCTCCCTCCCTTCTCCTGGCGGCCCGCCCAGCGCCGCTCGCAGCAGCACGCTCCAGCGAAGCAGCATTATGATATCGCTTCGTCGGGCTTTACTGAATCGCGTCTATTACGCGCGAAAAAGGTGGCATTGTTCCCGGCGCGGCGGCCGCGGAGAGACGAGAGTGAGAAAGCGAGAGGAGGACGATAATTATCCTCTCTCAAACATCCCTCCACAATGCAAATGTATAATTAAGATTAAGTGGTTTCAGCGTGTGCAGCGCACCGTGATGGATGATAGACGCGGAGCGGCGACGTCCCGGCTGCCATCTCGCCGCGGCGATACATTACGCAACTCGCGCTATTATGTATAAACTGTAGGGTCTTCGGGGCGGATAAATCATAATTATGAGCTCGGCGCGAGCGCGAAATTTGCCAGCGAAAGCGCCGTCGAAGTGATATCGGCAAGTGATGTTGCCCCGCGTGATTCCGACGTAAGCGACGACGGGCGTCGGCGGCGGCGGCGACCGCGCCAGCGCATTTTACATTCCCTCGCTGTCGATGCGGAAGACCGACGTCGAATTTGCGAGAGAAGGAAACGCTAATGAGACGAACGGGGGGAGGGGGAGGGGGGGGATAAGCGAGAGCTCGGTGAGGAATTCCAGGCAGCGCGCGTCGGGGCGGCGCCCGGGCGAAAACGCCGTTCCCGCGAGCGATCGAGAGGATCGACGCAGAATTCGCGCGTCAGGAGGAGGCAAGGAAACGGAGGAGGAGAAGGAGGAAGAGGAGAGAGAAAAGTCGTGCGACGACAAGAAAGTGCGCTCGGTACTCACCGTTTCCTCCGGGCCGGCGATTTCGTTTATTGCTGCCGTGCGCTGCTCACCCAGACTCGTCGTCTAATAACGACGGCCGGGGGGGGGGGGGGGAGGCAGGCTTGTTTTCCAGCGTCGCGGGAGCAGATGGGGCGAGAGCCTCGCCGGGCGCCGAATTGCTCCGCTTCGCACTCGCTCTCCTCTCTCCGAGCGAAAGAGCTGCAACAGGGATGCATAAAACGAAATTAATGTCATAATAATCGCGCCGCGCGAAACGTAATTCGGTTAAAGCCGCGCCCTTGAGACGCGCTTAATTTCGCAATAATTGTTCTACACGCCGACTTATCGCGATTATATTACTCTCCCCGCGCGCGCGTCTCACATAGGGAGGGGGAACACACTTCCTCGATATTGCGCGGAGGGAAGGAAACCGAGTAGTCGTTTTAATACGCGCAGGCTCCGTTGTCTCGGCTTAGACGCTCCGTGGAGGTGGCTGAGAGGCCCCGTTTCTCCCGCGGGGAGGGAGTGGAGTGGGGTGGGGAAGGTAACGTTTCCGGAGCGCGGGCGGAGACGCCGAGGACGACCTCGTTGGTGAAAAGTCGACGGAATCATCTGCACGCGGTGGCCAAATCCACGGCCCGTTTCCGCGATGACGGCCGAACGACGGCGCCGTCTCGTCGTTTCCGCAGGCTCCGCGTTTCCACGAGGCACGTTCGCAGGACCGATACAAGGTCTACGAAAGAGAGACAGAGAGAGGAGGAGAGAGAGAGAGAGAGAGAGCGAGAGAGAGAGAGAGAGAGAGCGAGGAAAGGCGAGGAAGTATTCGCGTTCTGCGCACGTAGTCGCGGAAACAAAAAGAGATCAGCGGGGAGAAAACAAAATCGCAAAGAGACGACGCTCCACAAAGCAGCAAGAGGATACGAAGAGGAAGGAGGGGGGAGGGAAGGAGGGCGACGAAAAGCAGGAGGGAAAGAGCGAAAGCGAAGCAACGGGCGAGAGCACGGAGGAAGAGCCGACGGAACAAAAGACGAAACGAAAGGGGGTGACGAGAGAGTCTGGGTGGAAGCGGCAGAAGAGGAGGAGGGGGAGGTTAGGAGGAGAGCTGCGGGCGAATGACGTTGATGAAATGCTTCTCAGCGGCGAACATGTAACGCGACCTCGGCGGATCGAGATAAACGCATTCGTGAGTCGGATTCCTGCATCATCCCCCTTCCCCCTATTATCTCTGCCCCCCCGCCCCGTCCCGCGCCGCTGCGCCCGCCTCGACCTCTTCCTCTTCCTCCTCGTCCCGATAGCACCGCGCTCGCACGACGGCTCTTCCTTTAATCCGTTGGAGCTTTATCTCATTGACGAGATAGTTGGCTCGCCGAGCTACACCTGAATCCACGATACGCGTGCGCGTGTGTGTGTGTGTGTGTGTGTGTGTGTGTGTATGTGTGTGTGCGCGCGCGTCTACGGCGTGCCGGCGCGCCTACGATCGTTTTAATCAGTGGCTCGAATCAACTCGATTGAAATCGGCGCGCGTTCCGTTCTGTGCCGTTCCGCAAAACTGAAATCGATATCGGACGCGCGCTCGCCCATCGCGAGGCTCGCGGCGGCGGGATTTCCCGCGGGTGACGTGCGAAGTAACGGCCGGGCCTTTTGATAACGGCGCTATCAAAAAGTCAGCGAGGGGAGAAAAATCGACGACCCAGATCCGTCGTCGCGGCGGCCGCGGGCGGGCGGGGAGAGGGCGTGCGCATTGTACCCTCGCGTCGCGTTTAATTATCCTCCGGTTCGGTTTCCGCGCACGACGGCTCGAAGGAAGAGAGAAAAAGGGGGAAGGGAGGAAAGAAAGGATTCCGAATTCAACGGCAGGCGGTCGATAAGAAGAAGCGTGGATGGCGACGCCGCTGATCCCACGGCGTGACGCCACACGCATACCGAAGCCTTCATTTTTATTTATAAGCCGCAACGCGTGTAGCCAACACACGCGCCGAGTCTCTGTCAGAAATCGTAAGTGATCCACCCCCCCCCCGCCAAGAGACGGCGGTGCGGCTCACCGCGACGCTTAAAAGCGCGCGGAAATACACGACGCGGAGCGGACGAGGGAGGGTGAGAGGCCAGGGGGTAACGCGGAGGACTTTCGAAGAAAGATTAAGCGACTCCGCGCGAGGGGGTGAGAGCGGGGCGAGGGTGCAGTTTCCGCGTGTTCCGCGGCTTATCGTGCCGCTGCCGCCGAAACTTCCACCCGGGCGAGCTCTCTGCTCGTTCTCTGCTCCTGAGATTTGCTTAATGAGGAAAAGTGAATAGAGCGGCGGGGCGGGGCGGGGCGGTGGCCTAACTGAAAGTAGCAAGGAGAACACATCCTCGCTCGCGGAGAGCAGACGACGACGACCACCACCACCACCACTACACCCTCTCGAGCTCTCCCCGACCACCAACCCTCCGCCGAGCACTCCGGTCACTCTGCTTTTCCGCGGTAAGGTACGAGGGCAGTCTGAAAAGTTCTCGGCCTGACACATAGATGGCATTAGAAACTGTCAAACTATAATTGTAGTGGAAAGTGGCATCCCTGATATAAACCCATGTAAAATTTTATTTCGATCTGTCAAGTCATTCGAGTAGTAGCACCAGTTTAATATTGACGTGTCTTCGTCTTTGTTAAAATGGAAAAAATTGAATATCGTGCAATGATTAAATTCTTTGTTTTGGATGATTTAACACCAACAGAAATTCATCCGAAATTGTTAAAAGTGTATAAGGATGCATCACCTTCACTTCCCACTGTGAAAAATGGGCTGCTCTTTTTAAATCTGGTTGTACAAGCCTCGAAGATGATCCATGCGAAGGCTGTCGGCAAAAACTGCTACAACACCACAAAACATTCAACAAGTCCATGATATGGTGTTAAATGATCGGCGAGTGAAAATGCGTGAAATAGCTGAGGCCATAGGCATCTCAAAAGAACGAATTGGAAATATTTTGCATGAAGAATTACATATGAAAAAGCTTTGTGCAAGATGGCTGCCGCATTTGCTAACAATTGACCAAAAACGCATTCGAATGCGTATTTCTCAAGCGTGTTTGGATCGTTTGAAGCAAAACGGAAAATGGATTTCAAGCGTCGTTTCATAACTGTTGATGAAACTTGGATCCACCACTATACACCAGAGCGAAAAGAACAGTCGAAACAATGGATTGAAGCCGGTGGACGTGCACCAAAGAAAGCAAAGACGGTTCCATCAGCAGGAAAGGTTATGGCAACAGTTTTTTGTGATTACAAAGGTGTTTTGTTGATCGAGTATCTTCAGAAAGATAAAACGATTAACTCTGAATATTATTGTAACCTTTTGGATCTATTGGATGCAAAAATTCGTGAGAAAAGACCTGCTTTAAAGAAGAAAAGAATCGTTTTCCATCAAGACAATGCACGTGTTCACACAAGTGTTTTGACAATGGCGAAATTCAACGAATTAAAGTACGAATTGCTTGAACATCCAGCGTGTTCACCCGATTTGGCTCCCTCTGACTATTATCTGTTTCCAAAACTGAAAAAATTCCTGGCTGGAAAGCGTTTTACATCAAATGACGAAGCTATTGCAACCGTGGATGGATATTTTGCAGACCTTCCGGAATCACACTTTAATAATGGTATTGAATTATTGGAAAAACGTTGGAATAAATATACTGAAGTTTCAGGAGATTATATTAAAGAAAAAAGAAAAAATATATATTTCACGGCAAAAAAAATTTTCTTTCATTGTTAGGCCGAGAACTTTTCAGACTGCCTACGTACCATCCACTCCCCGCCGACCGTCGCGCAGCACCGATGATTTCTCCCCCCCCCCTGTCCTGGATATCGCGCGCTGATAACGGTCCGTTTCACAACCCCCGAAGATTTTAAGGATGTCTTTGCTTTCTTCGGTCAGGTTCGCTCGGGAAGATCATCGCGCGCTGTCGGCCGTCGTCGTCGTCGTCGCCCGCGTAATCGTAAAGATACGACTTGTTTACGCTCGGAGATGCACGCATTTATCGCGTTATCGAGTTGCTTCACCCTTCACCTTTGACCCGGCTGTTGCGTTCGCAGCGCGGCGCGCAGAATGAGGACGGTCCTCCCTCTCCCTCTCTCTCTCTCTCTCTCTCTCTCTCTCTCTCTCTCTCTCTGTGTGTGTGTGCGTGTTTTAATGCCGTTTTAATGGAATTGAATAAATGTCACGAAAAGCAGCCGGGCTCGTTTGGACTTTGCTAAAATTATACGCCTGCGAGGTGTCACAAAAGCGCCGTGCGCGCAGGAGAGGGAGAGAGATCAGCCGGCCGAGCGAGGCGGTAAAAAATTCACCGGCTCGCCGAAAAAAACCGAGCGAGTCAAAAAGCCAAGCTGTCAAAGCCGCGCTCTTAGTGATCTAACGCGTTCGTTTACCTGAAATATTGCGGTATCCGCGCGAGAGCGCTGGCTATTTCCGGCGCGACGAGTGCTACAGGGCGTTTCATGCGAAACGTGCCGCTCCGGCGAGCCGCTGCATCTCGCCGGCCCGGAGCGTAAAAAATAAGAAGCGATGCTCTTCATTTTTCAGGCTTCGCTGCCTCTTCCCAGACTCACATGACCTCGCCCGCGCCTTCATTTTTCCTCCGGACAAACGGTACACGCAAATATTTGTACGTGCAGAAACTGCAGTCGCTGAAAATTTCCTCGCAGAGAGCTCTCCCAACTTTTTCCGCTCCCTTCGGCTCTCTTTCTCTTCTCCCATCTCTCTTTTTCTCTCTCTCTCTCTCTCTCTCTCTCTTTCTCTCATCTTTTTTTTTCTTTGCGACGCTCATTCTTCTCACACTGCGGAGGAAGAAACACGCAGCGGACACGCGGCGCGGCTCCGACTGTACGACGCGCTGGTACAATTTCCAAGAGAACACGGAGAAAGATACAAAGACGGATGACAAGTCGGGCGAGACGGTTTTTTCAGGAATTAGCTTTTCAGACACCTCGCGCTGTGCGCGCCACAGGCCGAGAGCTCGAGAGCGAGCCGGCGCGGCGGATCGAATCGCGGCGGCATTCGCTTTTTCGCGCGCGCGCGCGCGCGCGCGATGGTGAATCTCGTCTCTCGTTTTCACGCGCTCACGTCGTTGAATAGTCGTCGACGCTGATTCTGTCCGCCTAGTTTATCGATCGTCCCCTCGGCGGTAGGCGCTCGCGCGCGCGCGAGAGAGAATGAGAGAGCGAGCGAGAAGAAGAACGACACAAGTCCCCCCCCCGCGCGATTACCGATGAAACGCGTTCATTTTTAAATACGCGGCGTGGCTGATTTCACGCCACGAGCCGGCCGCGCGGGACCTCTCGATTCGTCCTTTGACGCGTAGAAGCTCTTCGCCGACTAAATATCGCGATCGCTAATAATCCGATTCCGCGGTGGCTGGCGTGAACGTCGGCGACACGCGAGGCCGCGATAAAAATGTTACACGCGCTCTCTCGGTGTGCACACACAGCTGAGGGATTCGTGACGCGCCAAGCTTTAAATCACGAACGCGATACGCGATCGTGTTTACCCACTGCCGACTCGCGCGCGGATGTTCCGCAAGATTCGGGGAAGCCGTCGAGATTGAGAACACGCCTGCGACGACGGGCCTGCCGCGAAATCGCTTTCGGGAACTTTGCTTTTACAGTCGCGCGACGTCGCTGGCCCTTTAGCTAATCTCAGCATCGATCAGCTGATGAATTTTCAAATCTGTCCACTTCTCTGCCTCACAAAATGAACAGCTAACAAGTAAACCTCGGGGAACGTCAGACGCCGATTTGTTTCCAATTTTTTGTAGTTATTTTTAATGTCAAAATATAAAGAAATCTGTCATCATTTTTAGCTTAAATTAATTTTTCCAATTCTTTCGAAATTTCTCAAGTTTTTTGTTCATTTCTTGTTTATTTTTTACCAGATTTTGACGTTAAAATGAGCTTGTTTGCTGGATAGTGAGCCGAAAGATTACCCAACGTCGAATGTAGCGTAAAACTGAACACTTTTTCAACAATGACGTCAGCCATATTAGATCCGCCATTTTTAATTTTACAAAATGGTTCTGATTCATAATCGGTGACATGTGTGTGCAAGTTTCAACAAATCAGATATATATATTTTTAAGAAATATTATTTTAAATATGTATAAAATAGTGTACTTGTGCAAAACTTGAAAAATTTCGAAAAGATTGAAAAAATTAATTTAAGCTAAAAATGATAACAGATTTCTTTATATTTTGACATAAAAAGTAACTATAAAAAATTGGAAACAAATCGGCGTCTGACGTTCCCCGAGGTTTACTTGTAAGACCAAGTTTGTAGAGAAGCGGGACGTCCAAGCGTGATCAGCTGATCTAGGTTAGCTCGAGGCCTACGAACCTGACAATTCTCAGTTTACGCAGCCCTTCTCCTCCTTTTCTTTCCTTTTCGCGATCTTTCAGGCCGTGCGCGACTCGACGAGGCTTCGCCTCTTTATTGAGATCGATTCGGCAGACATTCGCGTGACATTCTGATATCGCGCTGATATCGCGCGCGCCCGCGTACAGCCGATGTTTGTACATCGACTTGATATCTGGAGAATATCACATAAGTGTCGAGCGATTATTGATGATCCAGTCGGTATCGAGTTGCTTTCGTATTCCAGTCGAGTCGACACGTGAATAAATCGATTCTTGACTTGAGTCGACATCTACATATAATGTCTCGTAGATATCGCGATGAAACGTGAAACTCTGACTGGATTCTTTATCGACTCGGGGGAGGCTCTCTTTCCTCCCCTCCCCCGTTCCTCTCTCTCCTGCGCCTTTTCTCGGCGTAACTTTGATCCGTATTTTCCGCAACGTCTCCTTAATTGAGAAGCCTCACCCTCTTTCCCGGGAAACGTGCCGAGCGCAAACGTAACGAATGTGCCGTCTGTCCGACTATCTATGTGTGTGTGTGTGTGTGTGTGTGTATTCTGTATAGGTGTGTGTGTAACAGAATTTTCAGCGGAGCGCTCGCGACCGGGCGACAGCTTTTAATTGAAGCTGGTTTTGTCAGGCGAGATATCGGAATTAATCGCGAAGGTTGCGCCGCGCTAACGAATGGACGGACGTCGTGTTAGATCACTCAACGGATAATGGATAAATCGATAAAATGTCCCCCCGTGCGGCTTGACACGCTTCCCCTCTTTCTCGCTGTATCCGCGGCTCTCTACGTGGCTCGCCAAACTGTATTTCTCTCTTTCTCTCTCTCTCTCTCTCTCTCTCTCTCTCTCTCTCTCTCTCTCTCTCTCTGCGCCCTCTCGCTAACGCGATTTGTGCCTGGCATTCTCGCTCCCGTATTTTAATTTCCCACATTCCAACTCGCGCGCGCACGCAAGCTTGACATCTCGCCTCGCAGCGCGATATCTCGCGAGACGAGACCGCGAGGAGCAATTTGGCGGCGTCGGGCGCGGCCAAGATTCGCGAGGGTGCAATATATACAGGCGTCTTTCTTCCTCTTTCCCGCAGCTGCGATAATAACATCCCCCACGAGAAGCAATTAAGCCGAAACACACGGCCGATCGGGACGAACGCGCCGAGGATATCGGTGACCGCACATGTGTCTCCGTATGTGTGTGTGTGTGTGTGTGTATGTGTGTGTATACGCCTGTACATGCACACGCGCACACGCGGGGAGGACGGCCGGGAGAAATCGCGCGAGGGGGAGGGAAGGAAGAGGGAGGAGGGCAGGAAGGCAGATAGGAAATTGCTTGGAGCATATACTCGCTCGCAATAGCGACCGGGGGTGCAGGGGCGTACGGCGCGGATGCGTGCGGGCGCAACGCAGCGTGACCCCCGCATGTGCGCATCCGCACGGCTGTGTGCAACTTTTGTTACGCTATTATCGAGCGCAGCTGGAATTCGCGTGGTGCGGCTGCTTCGAGTGTGTCGCCGCGGAAGACGGAGCCGCAGGACGCGAAATGTAACGCGGGGAAGCGACGACGGAGACGGCGATAACGATCTCTCTCTCTCTCTCTCTCTCTCTCCCTCTCTCTCTCTCTTTTTCCTCTCTCGGAATTAAGCCTAACCAACGTCAATTTTTTAGGTATTTATTCGTATTATTAATAGCGGTTGTCAAACAAATTAGTCCCTTCGCGTACTTGGCCGCAAACACGACAAAGGAGCTTGCCTGAAGTTAGCCTTAAGGTACTCTGGCGGTATTTTATCGAACGCATTGGACACGGCGGGAATAAATTTCAGCATCATTTTTTCATTCTGCAACGCTGCCAGTTGCATTAGAAACAGCACACGACGAAATTACCTGTTGAACTTGTTAATAACTGTTGGATTTTCCTGAATAAAACCGTTTTTAAAAGGACGGTTAACAGTCCCAAATTTAGCGTATAAATTGGCGAACAATTTGAGAAATAACTGACAACAGCATCGAGGCAGCGACCACGCCGATACCGTCAACGCGTCAACGACATCGAGGCAGCGCAGCTGCTGCCTTTGCCCGAAAAAATTTGTAAATAAAAATTTTTTAATTTTTCACGTGATACTATGGTAACAAAGCAATTAACTGCAATTTGTTTTATTTTCTCTATTTCCGAAATAAAGGAATATACACTGAGGTGAAATATGATAGCGTCAACGTTATTTTCTTCGACGTAGCTGTTACCGGATTAATTTCCATCGATCTGTCGCGCGATCCTTGGATTCCAACGGCGACGGGCGGAGCGCGCTTTCCGCCTCTCTCGCCCGTTTTTTCCCGCCGGCGGCGATGCTGTCGATCAAATTTCTGCCGGCGTTTCGCCGCGAAATCGATTCGTCAGTCTCGCAACCGCGCCGCCGCGCCGCCGCCTTGCTTATCGCGTCGGCATTATGCACGCTAAATCGGCCAAACAAATTCCATTATTTCATTCTCGCGCAGCGGGCGCGCGGTTTAATATTCATTTCGAGCCGGATAACGGCACGTTAAGATTACACATTTTCCAAAGCCGTCCGCGCTTCACTCGCGTCACACGAGACGCGAGCGTAACAAGTGCGCTAACGATATAAAATAACGAAACTACTCATTTACTCGCTCATTCTCTCGTCCGGCAAATTGCGCGACTGCAGTCGGCTCGATTGCGCGCCCGTTCATCACCCGTTATTCCCGATATCGCGGAAAAACAACGTCGCGCGTTTCGCACCCGCGCGGTTATCGCACGCACACGGACGACGGCGTCGCGTCGCGTCACGTCGCTCCACGGCAACAAATAATTTGTTAAATAATCGCGCCCTTCTCTCTCGTCTCTCAGTCTCCGCGCTCGTCTTCCTCATCGTCAAACGTAGCGAGAGCTGAACGCGTCGAGCGCGTCACGTGACAAAGCTCCTGTTCCGAAATTGGTCTCGGAAACTCTGGCTTTAGTTGCAAGGCCTTGAGGGGGGAATTACACGCGGAGCAGGCCGTTTTCAAAGCTATTTTTACAAGTTTGTCTAACAGAAAGTATCGATGGACTTGAAAGTTTCACAGGGTTCATTCATTAATGTTCAAAGTATAAGTTAAATTTGTTACCATCTATATGGAAAGTACACATAATGAACGCATAATATACATAATAAACGCTCATAATAAACACATACATAAAATTTTAAACGCGTTTATCTGGAAACACCATTTTCTTAAACTGTCGACTCGATTATGCAAAAATTATTGAACCGAATCGCTTGAAATTTTTACACAATATACAGTAGACGTGTAATTTTCGCCCCTACCTCGAACATAGTTATATTTTATTTTATTCATTTTTTTAAACATGATTACAAGTTAAAAAAGTTTTATTCTCGATACTTTTTTTTTTATACAGTCATTATTTTTCCAAACTTGGCTTCACTGCCTTCATTTTGGAACGGGCTATAATGGCAACCGTATATTTAAAAAATCTTTCTCATTTCTTAATTTCAGAGTGAGAGGCCCGAAATTACGTCGATAGCAAACATCGAACTCGCAAACGGATAACTGCATTTCTATCTATAATTACAAATTGGATCGATTCTTATGATTCAATAAAATTTATTTTATACTTTGAACATTAATAAAAATACACACTGTGAAAATTTCAAGTCCATTGATTTTGCCGTTTCTGTTAAAAAAATTTGTAAAAACAGCCTTAGAAACGACTTTCCGCGTGTAATTTCCTCCTTAAACTAACCCAGACGTGATTGGTCAGCTGATCGCGCTTGGACGTCACAACCCCATGTAATATTTATATTTACAATATTTACTTGGTTTTCGCTGCAAATTTGGCAATGTTGGATGGAGAAATGGATAGATTTTTCGTCACTTGTTATCCTTGTATAATCGATGAGCTGATCACTCGCGGAACGTGTCCAAGTTAGTTGAAGGTCTCGGGAGCAACCTTGAAACTAAAACCAAAGTTTCCGAAACCAATTTCGGAACAGGCCTAAAAGTTTCGGTCGCATTCAGTGACGCTTCGGGAGGTGCCGGCCGAGGAGGAGTTGTCATTATTCTCCCAGAGCCCAGGCTCGCGCGATCCGTCATACGGCGCTGGCGCGAGCGCATCGGCGCACAGCGGCTAAGAACAAAGCCAGCGGCAAATGACAGCGGTAATTTTCGCAAACTCTTGTGGGACGCGCCGTTGCCGAGGTCTCTCTCTCTCTCTCTCTCTCTCTCTCTCTCTCTCTCTCTCTCTCTCTCTCTCTCTCGCGCGCGCGACACGACGCGAGCACGTTTGATTCTCTCCTCGCGACGGGAGAGACGGCGAGGCAATGCGATAAGGGGCTCGGAGAATCCTAGCCGGGCCATTTCGGAAAATCGCCGAGACGCGCCGGGTAATGACCAGCCGCTCTCGCTCTCTCTCTCTCTCTCTCTCTCTCTCTCTCTCGCTTTCTCTCCCCCTCTCTCTCTGCCGGGCGACGTCGTTGTCGCTCGCGACGACGCAATCTTCGATTCCCTTTGAACGCCGCTCGGAAACCACCGGCCGCTGCATTCGAACGATCACGGGATTGACCCGATTCGAGTTCGATCTCGAGTTTGACTCGCTCGGCAACATCCCCGAGATCGCCTTTCCCCCTCCCTCTCCTTCCCGTGCGCGAAAGCGGGGACAAACCGCCGAAAATGCGTCGGCGATGGAAAGTAAGAGATACACAGCTGGGAAATTTTCAACGTCTCGTTGCTGATGAATTCAAGCTCGAAAGCCCCGAGTAGCGCGAGGATGTTATATTTTTAATGGGCGGAGGATATCCGATTTTTAAGTTATATCCAATCAGTGGAATGAGAGTTGAGATTTTAGCAACGTTTCTCCGTTTCAAGCGCCTACAAACGATCGAGCGCCACGAAAGCTATCTAGTAGATGATCTGCCGATCCATCATTCCATAAATATTAAAAAAGTAATAGTTTATTATTTTGTTCAATCAAATCTTGTTTATAAAATTGTTTGGAAATTAATATTGTAAATAAATGCTTATCACATTTTGCATTTAATGTAACGTTACGATTATTATTTCTGTCCGGTTTAGTCCGGGGTTTGGGTTCGTTACCAAAGAAGAAATGTCCGATAATTTTAACTTTTGGATTTTGCAACCCTAGCCAGCGAAACGGCGGGGTCGGGAAGGTTAAAATTCGCTTTACGCTCTTTTCAGGGCGATTTGTATCGAATGTCTTCATACGGCCGCGACAAATATGAGAGAATCAGCCAGCGATGAATCGAGCGAGCGCGGCTTTCGACGTTGGCCGGCAATCACAGCAGCGCGCACGTATCGCCGGCGGATATTCCGGTCGGGGAATGATTGAATTACCGCGAAATCGTAGAAAGAGCCGGCGCCGGCCGAAAGGCCGGCGCGGCGGGCCGCGTGTAAAATACGCGCGCTTTCTGCCGCTGCCGGCGAAATTAACCCCCGTCTACTTTTCGGCGCTTCGCTTCGTTTCGACTCGCTTCGCGAGCGAGAAAGAGAGAGAGAGAGAGAGAGAGAGAGAGAGAGGGGGGGAGGGGAAAAGAACAGCGAAAACAAACGATCCGTTTGAGTATATATTCCGCACGCGCGGTATGTACACGTCCTCGACTCTCGGCGGGCGATTAAAAAATTAACCGAGTGGCCGCTGTCGGGGGAGAGAGAGCGTTAAAGTCAAACGGCGGCGGCAGCGCAAAGGGCGCGCTCGAGTGTGGTTAAAGCGGACGTTTCCGAAGACTGCGCGCTTAATCCGCACGATCTGCGGATCAGGCACTGAGAGAGCAATAAAGATCCGAGCGCGCGCTGATCCCGCCAAGAGAAAGAGAGAGAGAGAGAGAGAGAGGGAGAGAAGGAGAGAAAGAGAGGGAGGGAGGGAAAGAGAGAGAGAGAGAGAGAGAGAGAGAGAGAGAGAGAGAGAGAGAGAGAGAGAGAGAGAGAGAGAGAGAGAGAGAGAGAGAGTGGATGCGGTCGCAAGATACGAGGCGACGGGGAAGCGGCGGCGGCTGCGTCGGGGGGAGGGGAAGGGGCATGTGGCTATCTGCGAGCGTGTTCATTGGCGGCTCTCTTCTCGGAGCAGCTCGGAGAAGATAAGCTCGCTCTAGCTCTCGCAGCCGGGCACGAATGATTTAGCCGTGTGCTTTTATCGGACGGGGCGCGCACAGATGCGCGGCGCGTATATCGACGGCGGATTCCGGTGGGGATGAAAGTTTGACAGATGGAAAACGCGCTTGCTTCCGGCAGGCCGCGGCGGCCAGCACCACCACTCGAATCGCGGCGGCCCATCGTCGAATTTGGAAAATAAAGCCGCTTCCGCGAGCGCGCGGTCTGTAAACGGCTATTTACCGTCGTCGGCTTTGGCAAACACCCTTTACTCGATATGCAAGCGCGACTAACGACCTCCGGACGGAAAGATCTCGCTCGCGGAAATTAAGTGCTTCCAGGTGGGGGAGCTCGCGGCCAATTGCAGCGAGGAACAATCGTAACACTCGCGATAATTCGAGCCCTTAGCTACGGCGCTCCGGGACTTTCAACGAGGCGCGAGAGAACAGAGAGAGAGAGAGAGAGAGAGGGAAAGGGAGGGAGAGACCTTTCGCCGCCGACAACGCGAGATAAATCCTCGCTGCGCGCCATCCGCGCGGGAACATTCGCACGCCCGTCGCTTCGACGACTTTGAAAACGCAAAATCGCCGCTTTGCGCTTCAAGATTGTCGGCACTTGTCACTTGACATTCCGAAACTCGCAAAATTATTTTTATTTTGCTTCACAAGCGATCAGCTGCCTGTGTTGCGAGCTCGACATCTCAATGTGTGCACCGTGGAGGGGGAACGCTGGGTCTTCCTTCATTATCTAGGACTCTAGGTGCGCGAAAGACGCACACCTGGAGACCGATGTGAACCTGCCAAGCAACTTGATAAAAAAAAAAATTCGCAATACGGTTCCTTAGAGGAACCGGAAATACAGGACCTTCAAAAAACGTCCAAGAGATACTTTCGCCAATTTCTGAGATATTGCAAAACGACCAACGCCATTCGAAAGAGAATCGTTTGTACTCGTTTGTACCTCTCTTCAAATCGTTTGTACGTTAGAGGAACCGGAAGTACAGGATCTTCAAAATATGTCAGATGGTTACTTTCGTACTTCTGGCCGTGTTGGCCGTTTTCGAATATCTTATACTTGCTTGCTGGCAATTTTCCCCCTCCCTCTATCTTTTTATTCTTTGAGGTACAAACGAAACAAAAAGCGGTAGAAACAGATGCAAACGAAGTACAATCGAACCGTATTGAGAATTTTTTCTTTTTATTAAGTTGTTTGCCAGGTTCACATCGGTCACCTGGAGGCTGCAGCTCGCGTGCCGTTACGTAGCGTTCTCTCCCTCTCTCGGATCGGTGAGAACGCGAGCTGCGCTGGTAGCAGGGCAATAATGCCCAATTTTACACGGGGCATGATTGACGCGGGTGCACATCGCCGTCGCCGTCGTCGTCGTCGTCGCGTCCTCGGGCGGGACCAAATCCGCTTAGAACTTTCAAAACCCGCCCCCGAGGCACGTGTACGTGCAAGCGGAGCGGCCAGAGGGGCGGAGAGGCAGTAAGACAGGCGGACAGACGGACAGAGGAGGAGGGAGGGCAAGAGCGAGAGATAGCTCGAGCTATCCGGAGTAGGAATAGAGAACAGAGAGAACTTATTTACTTTACGTCGCGCACAACACAAGTGAACTCGCTCGCGCGCACTCTCGTCCGTCCGTCCGTCTCCCCCACCCCCTCTCTCTCTCTCTCGTGGCACGGCTTCATCCATGCGTTAAATTCCTCCGGGGGATTCTTCCCTCTTCCTTTCGCTCGCCAACCACCACCACCACCATCACCACCACCACCGTGCCCTTCTTCTGCTTCCTCTCCGTCGAAGCCTGTGGCGTCTTTTGGCCGCGGCAAGTCGGCGATGGCGATGCAGCGACTACGAGGGGAGAGCCTTCTCCCCCCCGCTCCCCTCTCTCTCCTCCAGAGCGCGCGCGCGGCGAGTTTTAATTTCTTCCCCTTCCCTTCGCCGCTCTGAAGAACAACGGACGTTATTTTCTGGACGTGACCCCGCGCGATGCGAGCCGTCGTAGCCTCGCCGATGAGTTATCGCCGTCGCGCTAGTCAGCATCGGCGGCGGATCGCGCCAAGTCCCCGTTATCGCGGCGGTAGTTACGTGCGATAAACGAGGGCGTCGGGGCGGAACAGCGGCGTAATTCACGCATTCCCCGACTCCCCGGGCCGCCCGCGTCGGAAAAAGCGGCCGTGAAAAAAAAAGGAGACAAGAAAATGAGGAAGGGAAAAAGAGCAGAGCAGCCCGCCCGCGTCCGTCGCTTTCTCCGACGAAATCAGAAGGATCCGTGGCGCGGGCCGAGGTATAGGCGCTCATAAAGGCTCGTAAAAGACCGGCGGGCTCTTCAAAGAGCGCGGCCCGACGAAAATCAAACCGTGCGAGAGACCCATCGGCCGAGCGGCGACGGCGACGTCGAGAGCTCCACGAGAGGCGGAAGCCGCGAGTTCCTGCTGAAAACGGCGGGATTCTGTACGGCTTGATCGGAAACGTTGGCGACCCGCTCGGAATCCCGACGAAGCGGGCCGCAATCTCTGTGCGCATCGCGCTCGCTCGCATCTCGCCGGAAAATTCTCCCGTTCGCGACCAAACGTTTCTCTCGGCCAGAAGAAGAGAGGCGTCGAGTCGATCGCCCGTTTCTCCCCTCTTCTTCGGCGACTCGCGCGGAAAAGCTCGCGGCGATTCTCGCCCGGGAAGCCCGACGCTACGTACACTTCGGGTGAGAGAGGGAGGGAAGGAGAGAGAGAGAGAGAGAGAGAGAGAGAGAGAGAGAGAGAGAGAGAGAGAGAGAGACGCGAGCGCGTCGCAAGTCGAGCGGTTTCCGTCGCCGAGCGCGCGGCGAGGATCGAACGCTCGTCGAAGTCGGGGAAGTTGTGTTGTGTCGCCGCCGCCGCTGAGAAGTGAAGCGCGCGTTTCCGCGCGAGGACGCTCCTCCTGGGCGAGTTCGAACGCGCGGTTACGACGGGCTGATGCGATTGGAGATGCGCCCGGCATGTGGCCGGCGCGCGCACTTTGTAATGCATTCCGGTATATTTCGCTCCGAGCAATTCGCGAGGTGCGCGCGCGCTCGCGTCTTTGTCTCGCGCTCGGCCACCGCTGCGAGAGGGCCTTCCCGATATCCGACGATTGCGCTGGACGAGCGGGCAGAGCGAGAGCGAGAGCGAGAGAGAGAGAGAGAGAGAGAGAGAGAGAGAGATTCTCCGGCGGGGCTGCGTTAAACGCCGAGCACAAAGGCAACGAGAATTTCCGTTTTAAACCTAATTCACTGTTATTCAGTTCGGAGCTTATCGACAATGAGATACAAGCGGTGCCCTCGCGAGATACACACACGGTATGTGAAGTAAGTGTACTCCCTCTCTCTCTCTCTCTCTCTCTATCTTTCTCCTTTCCTACTCCGTCTCTTTTTATGCTGAAAAAGATGAGGCTCGTGCAAATACTTTTTAATCCACTACGAGTGTGAGCGCGCTCGTCGGGGAATATTTGCATGTTCAGCCCTTTTATAAAAGCCTAGCCTTTTCATAAAACGCCGTCCTCTCCCCCCCCCTCTCTCTCTCTCTCTCTCCACACCGGGGGCGTTTTATAAAATGGTTAAATTTACAAAGTCTCTCTCCGCAGCGTGTATAATGCTGCGCGATGATTAAATACGATTAAAATGATAAAAACAATTGCGCGAGGAGCATTATTATCATCCCGGCGCTCGGGCCGTGCACAAGTGCCTCGTTAACTCGGCGGAGCGAAATCTGAAATTTCGCGGGCGATGAAAACAAAAAAGGGGGGAGTCGAATTAATACGGCGATATATGAGTCCGTTTCACGCGCGAGCAGCCGCTCGTCGCCCGCGCAAATGTCCTGCGCGAGGCATCTCGCATCGCATTAATTAATTCGCGCGCGAGACGACTGAATACACCGTGCGCGTCTGCGAATGTAAACACATTACAGCGCAGATACACTTCCATTATCGCGCACTTTCAAACTACTCGCTCGGCCGCGCTCACCGCCGGCGGGAGCAAAAATGCTCGCGGCTCGGAGTCGACTCGGCGTGTTTGTTCGCGCGGATAACGGCTTTCAACTAAACACGAAGTGGCTTAACACGAGAAAGAGAGAAAGAGCGAAGGTCCTCCTCCTCATCGGGGGAGGGCGAAATGGCTCTTTCAAAAACGGCCCGCGAGCGCGTCGTTCTCGCCGATTACATCGCTCGGCGGTTTGATAGCAGCCGGCCAAAGCTACCGAAATATCGGAAGAAATGACCGCGAGCAGGAGTCGCGCGCGGAGAGAGGGGGGGGGGGAGCGCGCAATCGAAATAATGCGGCGCTGCTGCAGCGGAGATTTTGTCGAGTACGTGCGATAGACACGCGATCGTTATAAAGCCATCGCACAATCGCTTTCGCCCCGGAACGCTATTGACTGCATTCCCGCGTCCCGCTTTTTTCGGAGCTTCAACGCGCGCATTTAATTTACTGCGCGTCCGCGCCGCGCACTGTACACTGTGCATCTATACAGGTAAATAAAAGCGGACGCGAGAGAGAGAGAGAGAGAGAGAGAGAGAGAGAGAGAGGGAGAACGGGAGGGCGAGTGGGACGGAGAGTGATCACCGAGACTCCCAACTTTCTCAAAAGGGCCCCGACGCAATTTAATTAAAAAAGTGTATTTTCCAGGTTGCTTTTTCCCCGGCGGCTTTGATCACGCGCACTAAAGTCCGCTCTTTATACATTTTATCCCGACGGAAAAACAAGCACCGGCGCGCCGCCTGGCAGCGCTTTTTCGCCAAGTAGGGAGGACCGGCTCTCGCTCGCTCGCTCGTCCGCAAAGTCGCGGAAAAAGCTTGTTTATTCGCCTGTATATATCTATGAATGTTTCATGCAATATTCCTCCGCATACGCAACGAGGCCGTATGATAATGCGCGGTCAACGTGCGAGAGCACCGCGGCCGCTTATCGCGCCGCGCGGATAAATTATGCGCCGCTCTTAACCGCTCACGGAGGAATTTGTCAAATATTTGGAAGCGCGCTTTCTCTTGTCCGGCGATCAAGCAAACGAGAAGATGGATATGCTAATTTATAGCGGAGCAGCTCTCCGCAGGAAAAAAACTCGAAAACATTTGCTCTCTCTCTCTCTCTCTCTCTCTCTCGATCGGAGTCTCCCGCGCAGTCAAGGTTATAATTGTACCGTTCCGCACAAGTTTGCAAATTCCTACGCAGACCAAAGTTCACTCCTCCCTCCTCTCCTGGTCGTAACTAGACCTAAACCAACCGACCGAAGCAAATCAGACTCGACGAAACTACCTCCGAGTTGAAAAATGTACGAATGATGAGAAATTGCTCAACGTAAAAAAAACGGTCCGTTTGGGCGAAGAAATTTTCCGGCGGGACACGAAAGCGATGGAAAATACCGGAGTTGCCTCAAAGCCGAGCAGAGATCTTCCCCATGAATTCGAGCAAGTGAAATTTCCGAATCGTTCAAACTTCAGCAGACTATTGTTTCATTCAGCCAAACATTCCCCTCCTGTGCGGCTCATTCTGCTGATCACTGCGAGAAAGAGAGACAGAGCGGAGCGCGTTTCTCTTTCTCGCAGTGTTTCTCGATGAAGCAGCACCTCCGAACGTTTACCGGGAATATTTACGACGTCCACCGCGCCGATGGGCGCGCGGAAGCTCCTGGGAAAGGAAGCTCCTCGCTGGAGAGGAGCGGAAAATCAAGTCTCACGCGCGCTCTTCCCCCCCCCTTGGATTGCTCCGCAATTTCGCACAGTCTCCCTCGCTGCTCCGGCGCGGCGGTTTTGGCGCAAAGCGACAGAGGGCGAGAAAGAGGGAGAAAGGGAGAGAGAGAGAGAGAGAGAGAGAGAGAGAGAGAGAGAGAGAGAGAGAGAGAGAGAGAGAGAGAGAGAGAGAGAGAGAGGAGTCTCTTCGGAACGAAATCTCGACCCAAAGCTGACCTGAGCGGGGAAATTGACTTTCTCTCACCTCGACCCGCCGGCTCCCCCGCGGCGATGATAATTGAACCATCATGCGCGCGTTAGTTTCGCCCGACGTTCCGCTCCATTTGCACTTTCTCGGCCGACAAAAAATCACTACGAGGCGTCCGTGTCGTCCCCGAATGTCCACGCATAGCGATGCAAATGGACGCGAGAAGTGGCACTCTCTTCGCCGGTTCGGGCCGAACGAGCGAAGAAGAAAGGAAAAAGGGAGGAAGAAAAAAAGAAAACGGACGGCTACATTCCGAACGAGCTTTCCGCACGTTTCCTCCGGCTGGGACAATGAGCTACGAGTATCGCGAGAACGAGAGATATCCTGCACTCGTCTTCGGTGAGAGCTCAACTCACGAGCGGCGAGAGAGAGAGAGAGAGAGAGAGAGAGAGAGGAAGAGACGGGGCGAGAGAGAGAGCAAACCGGAATAATCGGCGCGGAGAATCGCTCAAGTTGAACTCTCGCTCGCTCTCGTTCGCACGATCGAAGACGCAACGGCGGATATACGAGGATTTATGGCACGGCAAATTATTCCTCCGATTGTCCGTGAGCTCGACCGTTATCGATCATCGGTCGGCGACGGATGATCCTGATAATTGCCAGCGGGACGCTTTGCGAGAGCGCAGCCATTTGCGGCGGGACTGACGACGACGACGACGACGACGATGACGACGACGATGACGAGGAGGACGACTCGTTAGTGCAGGGCACACCGTAGCGGCAGTCGAGTGTCGTGCGCTAACGATAATTAGCGGTACAAAGCTACAGAGGCGGCGGAGGAAAGGGATGAACCTCGCCTGAATTCCCCCCGTTGTTATGCGCGCGCTCGCGTCATAATTATAAACATGTGTGCGTGCGTGCGTGCGTGCGTGCGTGCGTGCGTGCGTGCGTGCGTGCGTGCGTGCGAGCGAGCGAGCGCGAGACGATCCCGTGGCAGGAGCGGAAAAGATGTCTGTCTCTCGAACTGACACGCTCCTCTCTCTGTCTTTCTCTTTCTGTCTGAGGCGATTCGTCACGCTCCTTTGTGCGCGTTAACGGAACAACTGCACGGGGTGTCTGCGTCGCACGGCGCATTAAGGAACAATTAGAGACGCCCTGGCAAGGAGACACAGTCCTTTCCGCTTCGTGTGCTGTTTTCCCGTTCTCGTCCCTCGGCCCTTTGTAAGATAAATGGAATATCGCTACCGGGACGGGGGGCGGGGGCGACACGGGAACACGGACCAAGACCCCCCACGGACGGAGAGACGGGACTCCGTTTTTCTTCCCCGATTTTCCCTCCCGAGCGGAACCGTGTATAATTTTTTTTTCCTACGCATGAATCGACCTCGACCCCCTCCCCCGCCCTCGCCCCCGCGATTATTTGCGGGTCGCAGCGAGACGCTTGGATTATACACACTCTCCGCGCGCGCATTCCGTTGCACCGGGAGTCCAGGAAGCTACGGCCGAGAACCGGAAGTTGCGAGAAGTGACGAGAGAGAGAGAGAGAGAGGGGGGAGAGGGAGAGGAGAGACGCAGCAACGCCGGTCGGTGCAAAGCAAGTATTCCAGGCGGGCTTTTAGGGCGTAAAATCACAAGCTTCTTCTCGCGTGCGTTCGCCTCGACCGGCACTAAAAACGAGAAGCCTACGGGCGATAGGCCATGGTATGCTGTCCGGCAGGTGGATATCGCGAGCTTCTCTCTCTCTCTATCTCTCTCTCGCTGCCAAGGAGGTGGAGGCACGCCACCGTGGCGGCCGCACGAGCTCTGCGAGCGAGAGGACGAGGAGTGCGCGTGCGAGAGAAGGATCCCGATTATTCAGCATCGAGATTTGCAATCGACGTTCTCCACCTCCTCCGCCGCAGTCCTCCCCCTCCCGCCCCCGCTCCCGCCCGCGTCATCTCGCCGCTCATTATAGATGCCGTACCATCCGTGCGCGGATGGAGGATATCTCCTTCGATCCTTCCGTTCCCGTAAAGCGTGGGTCGAAGGGGAAGAGCGATGGATCAGACGGAATGACGAGAGTATCGTGAAACCCTGTTCCCCCCCTCTTCCACTCCCACTGTGCGCCTCTCGCCAATTATAACTCGCGAGCGAGGGGCGCGCGGCAGAGAGGTGGGAAGGATATCGATATTTTACTCATTACTGCTATATTACGAAAAGAGAGAGAGAGAGAGAGAGAGAGAGAGAGAGAGGAAAAGAAAGGGGGGGATCGATTAGGTGCTTACATCGAAAGAGATGTGTCAATAACAGGCAGAGGTGAAGAGAGAGAGGAAGAAATGGGAGAAATGGTTATTTTTCCTTCCTTTCTCCTTGCGCTTTTTCCTCGCTGCACCGCTTGGCTCGCAATTAATAAATTTTTTAACTGCGAGGTTCGCGATTGAGAGAGAGAGAGAGAGAGAGAGAGAGAGGGAGGGAGAGAGAGAGGAAAAGAAAGAGAAAGAAAGAGGGCTGTAAGTCGAGACAGAGCAAAATTTTCTGCGTTCGCAGCGAACGAGCGTTAAATTCATCGGCTCGCGTTATTCGGGGATGATAGTTGGAGGGCTCTCCCCTTCCTCAGCTTCCACGGTGCGCCGAGAGACAAATACATTTGAAGGGAGCCGACAAGTCGATAATCAAATACGTGGGCGGAATCGAAGGCGGCGAGAGAGAGAGAGAGAGAGAGAGAGAGAGAGAGAGAGAGAGAGAGAGAGAGAGAAGGCGGGATGGCGAGGAAATGCATTTGTTTCGCCATATAAAAATTCATACCGCTGTATGCGTAACACACCGGCAAAATTCCGACGGCATCCGCGACCCGACACCGACATCGCAAAGTCACGTTGGCGAACGTCGAGAGCTCCCTTGATATCTTGCCAGGGATTTCCTGGCAACGTGTGTGTGAAGTTGGCATATCATTTTGCGGAAAATTATTGAGAGTCCTGTATTCCATTTTAATATATAGTTCTAGAGTTCTTGATAAAGTAAACAAATAGTTCCGCTCATTAACGCAAAACAATGGCTCCGGAACAACAAACTAATTTGCCAAGTTCACGCTGCGTATCACTTTGTTTTACATGATTTCCGCGCGGACACATTGTCAGATTTCGCTAAATATATAATATATAGTTCTACAAATATATAATTCTACATAGTTATGTAATAGTTCTGTAAAGTGTGCTACTTTATAAAAGCAAAAAAGAATGATTATGATGAAGTACAGATTAGCAATAATACAGTAATAAGCGTACCGACTTGAGACGCTCTCAAAATCTCGAAGTTCTGACCTTTCCAAAAGAGTTCTCAAATAGTTATGAGAATAACAAAACATTTTCTAAAGAGTTCTGAGCGCTAGCAACGTTGTACGATTTTTAAATAAATTAATACCACCCGATCGCGTTGTATTTTGAGAGAATGGATGAGACGCTAGGCGAAATCTTACAGTTTTCGTTCATCTAAAATATATCTCGTATAGTTCTCAACCTACTAAAGAATTTTCTAAAGAGTTCTGGGCACTCACAATGTTGCACGATTTTTAAATAAATAAATTTAAATAAATAAATAGAGCTCGAGAACTAGAAGATTAGTAGTGTTAACTTATTTAAAAATTATATGTTACGAACGCCGAGAATTCGTTAAAAAATGCTGTAGTAAATGTTGAGAAATAAACAAAAAGTAATTTAGATGGGAGAGAACAAGATTTCGATTATAAAGTAAAATATAGTAAATTATAAAGTAAATAAAGTAAAAAAGTCTAATACTATTTTTTCTTTCGACGAATAGTTAGCGAGATATCGTAAATTAAATGTTGAAAAAGTTTTCCTTAAATATTTCAAAAAATATTATATAAATAGGCAAAGAAAAAAATGTTTCAGACAAAAATTGTTGAAATTAATTGGTACAAAAAGATATAATAAAAAATTGGGCTTCCTATTTTAAAAAATTAAGTTGACCTTCAACTGACCTTGAAAATGCCCTCCAAATAAAAAACTGATAATGCCATTCTCTTTCCCCTTCGAAATCATGGAAAACGTGTTTTAGCTTTTTTAATATCTTTCATAGCTTTCGAGATTTTTTAATACGAATGTTAAAATGGGACACCCTGTATATTTGGCGAAATCTGACAATGTATGTGCGCGAAAATCATGTAGGACAAAGTAATACGCAGCCTGGACTTGGCAAATCAGTTTGTCCAGAGGAGCCATTTTTTTTGCGTTAATGAGCGAAATTATTTGTCTAACTTATATCGAGAACTCCAGAACTATTAAAAAGGAATACAAAACTATCAATAATTTGTGATTTTCCGCCAACTTCACACATAACCTGGCATCGCCGATTCGCAATGTTTTCGCGCAATCTCGTCTGGCGTGTGCGTTTTTCTAGCCAGCCCGATTATTATTACGTAAAACTACGCGCGCTATCGCTCTCTCGGCATTTTCCACACATTGTTTGTGCACGCGCGTGTGCGTCTCCCTTCCATGTATTTCTATATTTTCCAGCTCCTCTCCCGCTATCTCTCTCTCTCTCTCTTTCCCTTCCGCAGCGCACTCTTCCGCTTTTCCGTCCTCATCGATCCCGACGACCCCCGACACCGAGCGGAAGACGGCGGCTGGCGAATTATCCGTCGCGTCGTTAGCACGCACGTCCGTAAATAACGCGGCGAGTTCGCCAACAGCTTACATAAGAAGTTGAAAAGTGCGCTCGCGACAAAGTGTGTCGTTGCGCGGCGAGGACGAGGAAGGCGGCCGCAAGAAAAAGCCGAGGAAAAGGAGGAGGCCGATCTCGCCGTCGTCGTCATCATCATCGTCGTCGTCGTCGTCGCAGCTATCGGCAGCTATCGCGGCGAGCGCGCAAGAGAGAGAGAGAGAGAGAGAGAGAGAGAGAGAGAGAGAGAGAGAGAGAGAGAGAGAGAGAGAGAGAGAGAGAGAGAGAGAGAGAGAGAGAGAGAGAGAGAGCGCGCGAACGAGAAGCGTCGCGACGCCTTTTTGCTCCCGCTGCTGAACATTTTGCATACTTAAAAAGTTTGAACTTTGCTTTATAACGAGCTTAGGGCCCCTCGTACGCTTAACGAGCAATGATTTACCGCCGTTCCCCGCCATATGGCACGTACATACGCGCATACGCATACACGGCGGTCGCGTGATGCGCGTACCACAACACCGACGGAGACAGCAGATAGAGCGAGAGAGGGCGAGAGGCGGGGGGAGGGGAGACTCTGTGTATAAATCACTGGCCGCGGCAGCGCGGCCTAATATAATCGCGCCTAATAAAGTTGGCAGCCACTAAATTTTCTCAACTCGCTTCCCCCTCTCCCTGCCCCCGAGAACAGCGCAGCTCTGCCGGCCCTAAGGCTTCCTCCGCCGCGCCGGCCGTCGCGGCGATTTAACAACGTAATTCGTCGGGCAGGGCCGTCGTGGTCGAGCGACAAATTCGCGCGCGAGTCTCGGCCGACGAAGAGGAGAGCGCTCTCTCTCTCTCTCTCTTTCTCTCTCTCTCTCTCGTTCGCTGAGTTTTCGGGAAAGAGAGGAGGGGGGAGCCGCGACGGCGGCAGCTCGTGGCGTTGCGCCGGAAAAATAATGATTCCCGCGGTCATTAGCGGGACGAGAGCCCACGGACACGAGGGCGAAATAATAACCGCGCGCGCGCGTCGATCGACGGAGGAGAGATGAATGGAGAGGGCCAGAACGGCACGCCGAGAGACGCCACGGAGAGAGTGAGAGAGTGAGGGAGGAGAATCATCCCTCGAGTCTCCAGACAGCTTCTCGACTCGGAAACACTCGGATATGCGTTCGCGCGCGATATCACGCGTGCGTATAAAAGCGCCTCTCTCTCTCTCTCTCTCTCTCTCTCTCTCTCTCTCTCTCTCTCAGCGCGTCTTCCGCCACCGTGAACGCGAGCATCCTTCATTTTGAGCGCCGTACGACCCGAGTAACGCGATTACCCCCGACAGTTTTTCCGCCCCCTTTTCCCTCATCGACGGCGAAATTGGCCGCAAATTTCCGCGAGCAACGACGCCGCCGCCCCTCTCACGTACACGCGCGCGCATGTGTGTGTGTGTGTGTGTGTGTGTACACACGTCGCCCACGGCTGCTGGCTCCTGCCGCTTTTATTGCAGCGTTTTACTATCACGAAACCGTGTCGCGCGTGCGAAATGACGACGCGACCGGCGGAAAACTGGCGGAATACCTCGGCCGTGCGAAAAAAGCCGAGACGACCGCCCCCCCCCTGCGAGCGGCCGCCGCTCGCGTGTTGGAGAGACTCGATCGTGTGTGTTTGCACGAGAGATTTACGGTGCTCGCCGCTACCGAGCCGATCCTCAGCGCGTATATCCTCGCGCTGCATTAACGCCGAGGTTGCTGATGAAGAACCGCGCGACGGCATAGGCCGATTGACCCGCGAACCCCCGCGCCACCCCCCCCGCAGCAGCCAACCCCCAAACACTCCGCCCGTCCCGACGCTTGGCAAGCTTCGTGCACACACACACACACACACACACATTGCACGATTGCGTTTGCTGTGTTACTTTTACGTCACAACGACTCGGCGACAGTGATTTTCCCCTGCCATCTGCCCCCCCCCCCCGCCCTGTAATCCGCTTTCGACTCTGTCGACGATCGAGCGTGAACGGACCAAAAGTTTGAGAAATTGGTGCGAGCGAGACGAATCCGTAAATTTCCGTCTTCCGAGAGAGATATTTTTTGATATTGGAAAATGGCCGGGGAGGAGAGGGGGGAGCAAGCCCGCGCGCGCGCAGGATGTAAGCGAATTGTCGTTGCAATTTCCGTCACTTGCCGGCGCGCACCGCCTGTCGATTCGTCGCGCCTCCGCAGAATCGACACCCTCGATATCTCGGCAAATTTGCCAGCTCGAGCGCGCGCGCTCGATCTCAAAACGACGAAACAAGCCGAGGAGAGGGGGAAGCGGGAAATGCCGCGGCGTCGCGACGTGAGATATACGATGCGCGGTAGATAACGTATGGGGATTTCGCGTAGTCTCTCTTTCTCTTTCTTTCTCTCTCTCTCTCTCTCTCTCTCTCTCTCTCTCTCTCTCTCTCTCTCTCTCTCTCTTTCTGTCTCTCTCTCTCTCGATTTAGACACGATGACGATTGCGTTTCATTCGGCAGCGCGCGAAAATCGCAGTCAGTATTGGCAGGCTGAAAGATTTATCGGGCGGAGCGAGGGCGCCGGATATCGCCAAATTACTAGGATTGTAGTTGGCTTTGGCATAAATAAATTAGCAAATTACCGCGAGCACCGCCTGCAGTAATGATTACAGCGGTTTGGCAAACAAACAGCGACATTTTAGCGTCGCTGTGAAATTGCCGATTAATTCAGCGCACCCTAAAGGCGAACGCCGCGCCGCCGCTGTGGCTGGTTCATCCCATCCTCCCTCCCTCCCTCTCTTCTCTCTCTTTCGGCTGACGTAATAATATTGAATACGAGAGAACTGCCGAATAATTGCAGCCAGCCCCCCTCCAGCCCCCCTCGGGCTCTCGATGCGCGGCAAAGATGAATTTGAAAGTGTAATTTATGGAAACGCTCTCGCGCGACTCGTACGCGCTAAATTCCGGAAATATTCTTACCCCCGTCCGCCCCCGCGCGCGCCGTAGGAAAAAGTGGATCCGAGAGCCGCCTCCATTCCACTCACGACTCCACACCCCCGCCTCCCCTCCCACTCTTTGTCGCGGTTGCCGGCTCCAATTTGACGTTTGCGTCGAACACGTCGCAATCGCAGGCCATCGTGAGGTAAACGGCCGACGCGATATCTCGCGGATATCGATAAGTCGAACGAGCGAGAGAGCGGGCGAGAGAGAGAGGGAGAGAGGAGCAGCGATCCCGCTCGCTCCGCCGACGTCTTCCGCGTCTCTCACTCGTGGAAACAACATCTCGCTTCACTTGCTCGCTCGGCCACTTAATCTCTCTCGTTAATTTTGCAACGATGCCAGAGCAACCGTGTAACCCGCGCGCTGTGCTCTCCCTCCCCTCTCGCCCTCCTCTTTCTCTCTCTCTCTCTCTCTCCCGCTCGCTCGCTCGCTCGCCCAGCCGCAGCGTCGGAGCAATCTTCCCGCGAGCAGCGAAGCGTGCGATTACGTTTCACTTCGTTCGCCGCGAATTCCGCATAGCGTAAAGGTGCGCGTTTATGCAGCACCGGCGGGCGCGAGCCCGCCGACCGCTCTCCTCTCTCGCTCGTGTGAACGAACTCGCTGCCAGAGGAATTTTCAAATCGCGCATCGCGAGAATGACCCGCCCGGCAGCTGCTTATCCAGCGTGAATCCGGCAGAATCGAGCAGGCTTTTCTCTTCGCCGAGCCGCCGATGGAGCAGCGGATCAAGTCTGCAACTCGCAGGGTCTATCTTGCGCGAGACTACGGTGTTTCGAGTGGATCTTACAAATTAGCGCGAGAGGAGGAGAGGGGAGGCGGTTCGGCGGATCAAGTCGGTAACTCGTAAGGTCCGCTTTAAATGCAAAGTCGCGCAGCAGAGTGTCGAGTGGACCTTACAAATTACCGACTTTGACATACTTCACTTTCCGGTTATGAGAAGATCTCACCCTCCGCCCTCCCGCCGCCCCCTTGGTCTCACCGCCGCAATGGTGAAGCTCGAAGGAAGCAAGGAAGGGCTCGAGCGAGGAGGATTCGAGGAATCGAGAGAGCTCCTCGGAATCTTTCTCATTGACGAATCGCAAGCGGTAGTTTTCCCGCGCAGAGAATTGATTAGACTCGGGATAATATGGAACTCGAGGAACAATCCGCGGAGAAAGAGAGAAACGAGCGAGCGAGCGAGCGAACGAGAGAGCGAGAGAGAGAGAGAGAGACTCGAGGCTGCGCCGCATATAATTACGTTTTTCTTCGTGCCACATCAATTCGACGTAGCGCCGTTTCGTCGTAATTCCTCTCCTACCTTCGTCCTCTTGCAGAGCTCCCTCCCTCTCCCGCCCTCCGCGACAGACAGACCGCGAACCGAGAGAGCGAGAGAAAAGCGCACCGTGCACTTTACCGCGACTGCAGAATTTAATGAAGTCACAGAGAACGGGGAAAAAGGCCATATCAGCATCGGGCGTAATTCAAGGAGGCCGGAGGGGGAAGAGGCGGCGGCGGGGGCGGGGGCGACGTCCGCGGCGCTTTGTGCGCTGCAGCGAGCGCAGTCCTTTATTAAATATTTCCGTTTATCGTTTGTAGGATTCGCGGTCAGCCGGCCGTTTGTCGCAGATTGCCGGCGACGGTTAAACAACCGCGCGTCGCGTCGCGTCCTCTCGGCAGATTCTTACGACGCGAGCAGCCCCGCCGAGTCGTCTTGCGCGCCCTTGGCTGCTTTGTACGAGGACGCACGGTATCGCTTCATCCTCGGATCGATACTCGGCCGAGCGACAAATCGCTTTTCCGCTCAAAACCCGCCGCGCCGGCCGACGCGACTTTGCGCGTCAGTCTTCTTCGCGCACGTCAGCTGGATGCACGCGTATGAATAAATAAGACTATTTTTACGCGCGAACTTTCGCTCGGATAACAGCGGGTTATACGTAGCGCACCCTGTATAAATTCGCAACCCCCAAATAAAAGTGCCGAGTCCTTATATTCGAGCGCGCGCGCGCCTCTAACAGGGAGCAGAAATAACCGGGGGGACGGTTATCGGGCTTCCTAATGCAACCGCGACTGCGAAGTGTGCATATATACAGGGTGTCCGGGATATTTCAGAAATGAAAAATTGTCAAGAATAATCAGATCAAACTGGGACACAAAGTCGTGTATCATTTTGCAAAAATCGCATTGAGTTGTCAACGATTGAAAAATTACTACGTTCAGAGGCTCTTTTAATTGATATCTTGAAAATTTCTAAAGTGATAAAGACTTTTTTGTTTGAAATGACCCAATCTGCAATTATATAACGGCTATCGCGTCTAGAGATAGATGTATGTTGAACTTTGAATCTTGAACCTGTCGCTAGGCACAATAACCGTCATATAATTGTAAAGTAGGAACAAAAGAGTCCTTTATAGATTTTGCAGATAAGTACGCAAATTTTCAAGTTATCAGTTAAAAGAGCCTCTGGATATGTGATTATTTTCAGTCATTAATAACATGATAACTATAGCGATTTTTGCGAAATGGTACTTGACTTTTCTTCTCAGTTTAATTTGATTAATCTTGACAATGTTTCGTTTCCAAAAAATCCCGGACACCCTGTGTATATATATATATATATATATATATATACTCATCGCGCGCAACGATTTTATCTGCTTTTCCTCTCTCTTCCCGGCGTGCGCGCGCGCTCTCTCTCTCTCTCTTTTTCTCTGACGCGCTCAAAGGGAAATATCGAGAATTTCTGAACTTTGAGCTGCAAGACGCGAATCGTTCGCTCATGCGAATATCGTTGCGCGCGCGCGCGCGCGTGCTTTTGCTCCCTGATAAAAAATCCTCCGACCGGGATTTTAATACCGCCGTCATCGTCATCGTCTATTCGTGTGCGGCCACCTGCTCCTGCACGTGAAAACGCGGCGAGCACTTGACACTAATCATGATACGCGACCGTCAAAGCGCCGCCGCGGATCCGCCGAGGACGCCATTCGGACGCCAAAAAGAAAATAGAATCAAAGAGAGCAATTAAAAGCCGACGAGAGTTTCTCTCTCTCTCTCTCTCTCTCTCTCTCTCTCTCTCTCTCTCTCTCTCTCTCTCTCTCTCTCTCTCTCTCTCTCTCCGGCAGTCTTCATTTTTTCTGCCCCCTCCCCGCCTGCCTTTCCTTCCTCCTATTACCATCTATCTGTCCATCCATCTATCTACCTGTCCGTCTCCATCTCTCTCGCTCCTGCGCCTGCCCTTTCGCTGGCCCTTCGGACTTTTGCATCGTCCCTCAATCAAGGTACCCAGCTCTTGCGCGCGCGTTCGCGCGCGCACACACACACACACACACACACACACAAGCCGGCGCGATCGTTCCCTTGTTAGAAGTCATTTCAAACATTTGCTACATCACGATCTCGGCAGCGCGAGCGAGCGTTTCTTGCTCGCGGTGCCTCGAGCTGGGAGGAAAGACGACGTCCGGTTGCCGGGAGACGAGGCTCAACCCTCGTCGGACGTTGGTGTCAATCGGAGATTCTCTGAGCCTCTTTGAGATTCATCTGGACGCAATTTTTTCTCCCGCGAGCCGACCGATTTCATCTCTCAGAACTCGGTCTCAGACTCTGTCAGACCGGAGACTGAAATGTCGTCGTCGCTTTCTTCGCATTTCGCAGGTGAAGCTTCAATCGACTCGCTCGCGGTAGCCGAATTGGCCGGATTTGAGTTTCGAGACGTACGGCCCCGCTTTTCCCCAGGGAAACGTCGCGAGGCCTTTTCCGGCCACTTCGTGGCCGCGCGGAGATAGATTCGTCAAGAGATTCCCGGCATTTTCCGGATGCCGCCTCGGCTCGGAATAATATCGGAGGCGATAACTCGAGACTCCACGGCCACTAAATTGCTCGGGGACTTGTAAGAGATCCTGGAGAAGGCTGCTAAGTATGCATGCACGCGCGGGCCTTACGGTGTATTTTTTTAGATTATCTGCCCTCCCTCCCTCTCGCCCCGCCCCGCCGCCGCTCCCGAAGCAGCGCTCGTTGTTTCGGGCTCCGGCGCGGCCCAGGCTGAATATAAAGAGGACCCGCAGGTGAAAGTGTGTGTCCGCCAGCGGCCGGCTCTTAGTCATCCTAGACGCGTCGCCGTCGCCGTCGCCGTGGCTCGAGTGTGGGCAGAACAATGCCAGCGCCCCCTCCCCCCTTACCCCACTCCGCCGCGATCTCATGAAATAAACGCATCGCGTGTTCCATACCGACGACGGCGATTAACACTCCGTTTGCTTTCGCGCTTCGACTAATTGCCGCGTTGACGAGCGGGAGAGCGGGAGAGCCCGAATCGGAAAACCGAGATTTTTTTTCTGTTGCCGCGCGAATCGGCAAAGCGCGGAGGATTCCGCGATCATCGTCGCCGAGGCGGCTCTTTTCCTCGTCGTCGTTCGTCGCTGCCAGCGCGGCATCGGCGGAACGTGTTAATTAATGGTATTCAATTGTGCGCAAGGTGGACGCAAGCATCCGTCGCCGTGGGTCTCGCGCCGAGCGGGAGATTCGCGAGCGGAGCTGAGCTGAATTGAGCTGAGCCGAGCCGAGCCAAGCCGAGCCGAGGCGAGCTAATCGCGCATCCATCTCGTCGTCGGCCGCGTCATGTCGAGGCGACAGGCATCCCGCGTAATTTATCGCGCCGTTTACATAATCGAAGAAGTCGCTGTCGGGCGAAACTATACACTCGCAGCGGGAGGCTGAGGGGGGCAGAGGGGCGAGAGATGCAGAGATAGGGAGAGAGGAGTCGATGAGTAATCGTCGACGAGGAATCGCCGTTTTCTCCGCCGAGGAAAAGCACGTTGACGAATCGTCGGATCCGCTCACGGACTTTCGCCGCCGTTGAGTTTTCGCAGACGAGGAAGGAAAAGGGTAGGAGGGGGGGGGGAATAACACGATATGCTCCATTTCGATATCGGAATCCTCCATCACGAGAGAGGGGGGATACACCTTCGGCGGTTACGGCGGAGAGAAGTACGACTGAAGATAGCCCCACCTCGCGCGGGCAAACACAGCTTGATTGTCAATCAAACAACGTAACGCCGTAAGGAAAGCGAGGGAGAGAGTCCTGTCGCTGATGAGTCCTGCGCGATAGCGATGACGAGCGACGAGGCTCGTTCGTTCGTCGTCGCGCGTGGCAACTCGGCTGCACAGCCGAGGTAACAAACTAGCGGGCTATGATTGATTCGATAATGTAGGGGTGGTGGGTACTTTGACTTCAAAGGCTAATTAATTTCCGACGAAGCGCTGATAAACATTACATTTAACCGCTCCTCCCTCCCTCCCTCCTGCTGTCCTCGTTACCGCGAGGGAGATGACACGCTGGCGAGCATTCGCCGAACGCGACAAGACGGGAAAGCGAAGGAAAAGGAGGAGAGAGCGCGAGGCAAAATTGATGTGAGGGCGGGTGATGGCGCGGAGGGGGGGGGGGGGGTAAAAACGTCGAAGCTCTGTTTTACGAACGCGAGATCGCGGCGACGTTCCGTTTTACACCAGCGCGATTAATATGCAGATCCTCGGCGGCGCGGCGCGCAGCTCATTGGACGTTTGCCGGAGGTTTTCGTGGAATGCAGACTGGATATCGAGACGAGTGCCAAGAACATTTGTCACACCCTCGCGCTTTCTTTGTAATATGCAAATCAAGCGGGTTGTACTCGCTCTCCCGCTAATGGGGGTAAACTCGCCTTTACGCGCGCGCATCTCTCTCTCTCTCTCTCTCTCTCTCTCTCTGCGCATCATCTGTTCCGCTCGCACTTACAAATCGATCGGCATTTCGTGCCCGCGAAATCTGCTTTGCCGTAATTTCACGTTCGGGAAATCCCCTGAACGCGACGCGCTAACGAGAAATCGCGCGATCAAAGCGCGCCATTGCGAACGAGCGGCGATATTAACTCGCCAAACAGCGGACATGCGCTATTACGTCATGGGAGGGCCCGCGGTGAAAAGGGCGATTTAAAGAGACGTTAATAAATGGACCACGGTGTAAATATTGGGTTAAAGTTGCCCCTCTCTCTCTCTGCCTCTCGCGCGCGCGCGCGCGCGCAGCAGCAGCGGCGGCGGCTTCAAATTCGATTTCTCGGATGTATATCGCGCGCGGATTGCGTTTAAAATTGATAGCGTCCGATCGACGGCGCGCCGCCTCCTACAATTGAATCTTCTAATAAATTTCCCATCTATCTATCCATCTCTCTCTCTCTCTCTCTCTCTCTGTCTCTGTCTTTCTGTCTCTCTCTCTCTTTCTCCCTCCCTCGGCAGCAACTTCGACCGGTTGCAAGCGCGGCGGCGTCGTCTGTCGGTACGCGCGCGCGCGCGCGCTGCAGGATCCTCGAGTCGAATAATTTCTCCGACTGTAATGCCGGCCGATAAATCAATCGTCGTTGTCGCCTCGCGTACGCGATTGTCTTTGACAATCGCGTCCGCCGGCACAATAGCGCGCGCGTTAGCACGCCCGAATTGCTTCGCGTCCATTTGAGACTTTTGCTCACGCCAGGCGAGCGAGATAGCGATGGCGGCTCGTTGCTCTCGCTTTCTTCCTCTCTCTCTCTCTCTCTCTCTCTCTCTCTCTCTCTCTCTCTCTCTCTCTCTCTCTCTCTCTCTCTCTCTCTCTCGCCCTCTCTCTCTCTCTCTCTCTCTCTCTCTCTCTCTCTCTCTCTCCTCTCACTCTCGGTCTCTCTCCCCGTGTGTGTCTATCTGGTCGGCGGATATTCGACGTCGGCAGGCAATTTTCGAAACGTCAAGAGCGGAATATCGCGTCGTCGATGGCGAGTAATATAATTTGGAATAACTGATATCTCGTATTTCGCTCGGAACAAAAGGAACAGAAGCAGGAGAGGGAGGGAGAGAGGGAGGCAGACGCGTATACGGGAATTATTTTGGGAAATAACTCCCCCGATAGTCTCCCTCTCCCGCCGCCGTCCCCCCCCTCCTCCCCGGAGGCATGTAGGATGATCGTTCAATATTTAAATGTTTAGCTTTACCTTTCCCCGAGCTCTCCGGGCTTTATCGTGAATCGAAAAGCCAACAAAAAAAGAGCGCAGCTCGAGCGCGTTACAATACTCTTTTTTCCTCTCTGTCGTCCGCGTTAAAATTCCGAGGACCGGTAGTCGCTCTTTGTATCCGATATATATCGAGGGCACGACACCGACGGGGGGGCGCGGAGATCACACCAGGAGGGGTTCGGGGCGGGGGGGAGGGAATGCATACACAGGAGAAACCCAGAAAGAGGCGCGCGCGCGAGCGCGCAAGGTGGCACAATATAAAATCAACCGCTCATTTAAATATAAACGAGCCGCGTTGGACAAATAACGTTTCGTCGGTCCGATGAACACGTTATCCCTCCGCGCCAGTCCCCTCCCTCCTCTAATTCACCGTCTCTCCTCCTGGTACAAAGAACTAGACGACTCTACAATGCACCGCGCGGCGCGTCGTTTTCCTGCCCCTCCCCCTCCTCTTCTCCCCTCCGCTCTGTTTCTCTCGCTGTGTCATGTACGCGCGCGATATTTACATATCTTGATACATACGCGAGAAAAATCGATGGAGGCGCGCGATGGCCAATCGGAAGGCGGAAGGCAGAGAGCTCCTCTCTCTACGCACAGACGTTCCTTCGAGGCGCATTATACCGGGTGTCACTATCGGGAGATATCTCAGAGGCGGAATTAGGAATAGGGGACCCGCGCAGGGTGGAGACGAGTCGCAGCGGCCGTGAGGAGCGGCTGTGCGACTTTCACGGAAGGGGAGAGAGAGAAAAAGGGAAAGAAGAAGAAACGAGCTCCCCTCTCTCTTTTTCTCTGGTTCGATGGTTTATGCCACTTGCCGCGGCCCTGGGGAAGCGCTAGAAATTCAAATTACGAAGCTAATAGACGCGTCTCATAAAATCAAGCGCCTAATTTCGTGAGCCGACCGGCGACACCGCGTGCGTGCGTGCGTGCGTGCGTTGCCGGGCGATTTCTCCACGGCTGATTACAAAGTTCCCCGCGGTTATGACCGCCGAGCCGAGTCATTAGAGCCGGCTCTTTACAATTTACAAGATCCAATTTCCCGGCCAATAAAAAGCCGGCCGAGTAACGTTTCAGGAATAGAATCCGCGTCGCGCTCGCGAGACCGCGCCCGGACGGGGGACAGCCGTCGATTCCAGCTTCGCGTTCGGGACACCCTGTATACATCGAGAGCGCGACTCACCTGCTGACCGTTCTCGCTCGCGCGCTCGTGATGGCCTATTATTCGACGAGCGCTAAGCAGTCGGTCGACGAAAAAGGCCACCTACTCGAACGGCGCTTTTATCGGCTTCTGTCGTCGCACAAAACCGTAAATTCCCCTCGCGTTTCATTCAGAGGAATAACGAATCGCTTGTTTCCGAGAAAGCCGATATACGCGGGCGGAAGAGAGAGAGAGAGAGAGAGAGAGAGAGAGAGAGAGAGAGAGAGAGAGAGAGAGAGAGAGAGAGAGAGAGAGAGAGAGAGAGAGAGAGAGAGAGAGAGAGAGAGAGAGAGACACAGAGACAGAGAGAAACAGGAGGAGGGGGAGAGAAGGACGAAGAGGTGGCGGGGCTTATCGTAAACGAGCAATTTTATTCTCGTCACGAGAGCTATTCTATTCGTCGACGCGAGGACCACGCAAAGACGTCTAGACATGATTATTTAGGAGAGAATCGGGCCGCTGCGGGAGAAGCTTGTGGCCGGTCCCGCGGGAGACGGCCGATCGAACGAAAGAGAGCGAGAGAGCGAGCGAGAGAGAGAGAGAGAGAGAGAGAGAGAGAGAGAGAGAGAGAGCCCTGTGCACAGGTCGCCGCTGACGACAACGTCATCGATACTCGACACACACGTACACCGGCGCGGGCGGCGGCGGTTACCGCGTCGCCGTCGAGTTAGCGTCTCCGAGACGAGCCGAAACAGCGACTTGTTACCGAGCCAGTTCGGCCGAGTCGCTCCGATACGCGGCCAACTTCCACGCGAGCCGATAATGAGAGCGAGTCGACAATTGCTCGATTCCGAGCGCTTAAGCTCGAAATGGAAACAGCAGCTAGAACGGATCATAAACCGTCGCCCACCTATTATTCGGCTGTTCGCTCTTCTCCGATCGTAACCTAGCCCTCCCTCTCTCTCTCTCTCTCTCTCTCTCTCTCTCTCTCTCTCTCTCTCTCTCTCGCTCGCTCGCTCGCTCGCCCTCGCGGCTAATATCGCGGGGCGGAGTACCGTTGCGAATATCGACGACGACGGGGGCGATTATCAAGCAGCGGGCTGCTGCTCCCGCAGTTTTCGAAATACCTCGTCGCTTCGGTGCAACTACCGACCAGCCGCCGCCGCTCACCAACCATCCATCCCACCCCCTGCTATCTGCGGGAGCGCGCTAGCCTATCGTCCGGTATCGTTAAGAAAATGATAGTTCCCGGCGCGAATCGGGCGGGAAAAATGGAACAGCAGGTGCCCGCTCGATCCGCTACGCAGGCAATCTGTCAGTGGGTGGGTCCGTGTAATCGCGCTGCGCCGATTCCCGCAGCCGCCGAGACGTCGACGTCGGCGTCGATGTCGGCGTCGTGTCCGACAGCGACACGGACGGATCGTTTTCACGCTCTCTCTCTCTCTCTCTCTCTCTCTCTCTCTCTCTCTCTCTCTCTCTCTCTCCCTCTCTCTCTCTTTCGCCGGCTCGCTCCTCTCGGCAATTACGTGAGCGACCGCCCATTACGCGCGTCTCTCTCCCGTTCGATTCTTTCGGCTTAGAGATATTAGCTATGCGCGAGAGCTTTAGTCTCTTTTTTTTCAGTGTCAGTCAATTGTCTCAAATTGAAGTATTCTCTTGCTGTTTGGAGTTTTCGCACTGTAGACTCTCTAAAATATGATCCACTGGTGCGCGTGATCTCAAAAATAACAGTTGATACGACGAGCGACGGCAAGCTTTATAAATGTTGAAGCGAGTGGATCCACTTGCTCTGTTCTTGGGCAAAGTTTTGTGTCCCACAAATATTGTGTCCCACAAATATTGCTTCCATTGTTTTAAAGACGGCGATTTCGACATGAGCGCGCCGCGAAAGCATTGTTGAACGAAAACCCGTCCGAAACGCAGGTAGAACTTGCAAAACTCAGAGTTTACTAAGCGACAGCTTCGAGGCGAAGCCTGCATAAAGTGGGAAGAATCCAGAAGCTCGGGAAATGTCGCAAAACGGCGTTATCCGCGTTTCATCGGTCTCCGGACGGCGCAAAAAAGATTTTTTTGCCGAAGATTGTTACCGGCGATGACAAGTGGATCACCACGTATGATAATCCCAAACGCAAACATTCGTGGCTGGAGCCGGGACGGTCTTCTGCATCAGCGGCGAAACCAAAGGTTCGCAGCAAAATGGCTCTTTGTGCATTCGGTGGGGCGCGGCGAGAGGTTATATGTGTGAATACCAGTGAATCATAACACGAATGGCGTTTCAGAAGGTTCAGAATATCAGTCTCGCGAAAGGAGAAAACGGCGGGAAAATATTCCGATTTAACAGTTACATTAGAGCGTCGAAAAAAAAAAGAAAGAAAGAATAAAAAACTTTGGTATATCCTGACACACAAATCTGCGCATTCACAAATCTTTCTCTCCGTTCCCACTAGCAGCGCTAGGTGGAGAACCTCCAGAAGCCGCGGTGGAACGTTTGCGTCGTTTCGTACACCACGGCACAACAAATCTATCGGCCTGCTTCTCGCCTTTTTTCCTCGCCTCTTGTGTCACTCCTCGTGTCGCGGGAAAGCGCGTCGTAGGAGGGCTTACACGCAAAACACGCACCCGGGGATTGCCGCCGCAACGCCGGTCGCACGAGGTCGGCAGGTCTGCGGATTAGAACGGCCTGCCGTTACTTTTTGCCGGCCGCGCGGAGAAAAACAAAGGCGGCTTCCCCGCCCCGCTCGACGCGGCGCGGCAAGAAGACGCGTATAAATTTCGGCCTAATTTCGCGGGGATCTCGCCGGGGAAGGGAGGGCTGCGGGGAGGCTTGTGATCATGCAAATCCCGCGCGCGCTCGTTCGTGCTCGAAGGCCAGGCGCGTTTGTCGTCGGCGACGATTTTTCTCGTCTCGTCCGGGCGTGCGAAGCGAAACGATCCGCCGGCTCGCCGAAGGTTGCCGCGACGTGGACTTGCGCTCTCAGCCTAGGGACAATCGCTTTCCCGTAGCTGCTGCTCGGTTTCGCGAGATCGACAATGGGAGGAATTTCTCTCTCTCTCTCTCTCTCTCTCTCTCTCTCTCTCTCTCTCTCTCTCTCTCTCTCTCTCTCACTCTCTCTCACTCTCTCTCTCTCTCTCTCTCTCACTCACTCACTCTCCGCCGGTATGGAAATGCAGCGCGTCTTTTTGCTAAAACCCCGCGCGGAATTCCTTCCCGAACTGTTATATGCGAGCGTAAAAAAGGCAAAAATCTCACCGCTGCACTTCGGGCCCGGTGAATTATTCATGATCGCTGTAAAAAAAAAACGCGTAATAGTGGTGGTGGTGATGGTGATGGTGGGGGGGGGGAGGGAGGGGCGGTAGTAATGCTCGTCTCTCTCTACTGCGCGCTCAGAATTGGCTAAATAAATAATATCCGCGAGCTGAATGGAACGATTTATGGAACGTAACCGGCGTAACCGGTGAAATATTTATATTTCTCCGCGATAAAACAATCCGTCGGGGTAAGAGCGTGCCGAAATAACGGGCGAAAGGTCATTTTATTTTACACAACGACCAATATTATTCCGTGAGCCGCGGAGAGCCGCTTCGAGTGTCCATTTCGATGGAGCGCGCAAGTTCGATTCGCGCGTGTCACGATACGCGCGGCATGCGCCCGCTCGCGTGTGTGTATGTGTGTCTGTATGTGTCACACATACGCGGTTTGGAATCGAAATAATCCGTCAAGCGACCAACGCTAGACGGGCGGATTCCTTTCGAAATGAAAAAAGCGGAAGGAAAAAAAAGAGGAGAGCGCCGTCGGGGAGCGATCGAGCGCGCGATCGCCGATCGCCAATCGAAATGGCCGTCGCGCGTCCGCGAGCGAGCCCTCGTGCGCGCCGATCGTGTGCGACCGCTATTATTGCGGTTCGCCGCCGCCGCCCGATGGCGGTCGTCATGCGAGACTTCCGGAAAAGAGAGAAAACTCGGCCGGCGTAATGATCCCGTTGGAAGCCGCGTGCACAGTTACGGTATAACGCGATATAAAGACGGACCGCGGCGGAAAATAGGATGTGCAAGCTACTCGCGACGAGCGCAACCTACGATTCGAAATCGCGATTCGGAACGGCAAGCGGGGAAGGGCGGGGGGAGGCAGTTTACATATACAGGGTATTTCAGATCACCCGGGCCACCCGATTTTTTCGTAAACGCGACATTTTAGAGAAAAATATTTCAGACAAAAGTTGTAGGGCTTTAAGGAATCTACTTACTGATGCTATAAATTTGACCTTGGGATGATCTTGAAAAGCCCAGTCAAGATCAACATAAAAATCTTAAATGGAAACTCCAATTTTTTATTACACCGTCTTTTTCCACCAATTAATTTGAACAACTTTTGTCTGAAACATGTTTTTATTTGCCTAATATTTTTTGAGATATTTAAGGATAACTTGGTAACTTTTTCAATATTTAACTTACGATATCTCGCTAACTATTTGTCGGGATAAAAAATGGTACTAGACTTTTCTATTCTACTTCAAGTCTCAAGAATATATTGTTACAATAGCGTCCTGACTTTTGTTAATTTGATGATTTTGAAATTTCGCTTCGCACGCCCGCTTCTGAAGCACCCTGTATATTAGCCCTTAAAAGCCTACCATCGAAGAAAATCACGTCAACGCCGTCACGGCTGACGTTTCATACCGGCGTGTATTTTTTTTTTATTTCGGAGATAAAAATGCCAAACAAACGCGAATAAATGTTCCGTTATTATCGAATCGGAAGTTTTTGCTCGCAGCGGATGATGTTACGTTCGACGAGGAGAACGAGACGAAATTCGCACGGGCCGGCAGGCAGCCTTTGAGGGTTAACAATCGCATAATTTTTTAGGATCGCGCAAAGAGATATTAGGCGCGTGTGTGCCATCGTCCCGCGCTCGAGCATCGTTACTGCCCCGTGCTTGAAAATTACTCGCAACAGCGCTGTTACCGATTATGCTGTTAATTAAAAGTCAAGCTTCCGATCGATTCGCGCATCTCTGACAGAAAGAGAGCGGGGGTGGGGAGTGAGAGGCTCTCGTCGATCTCGCGAAGCAGCCGCGACTCGAGATAAAACGGCGAGAGCACGGCATCGCGCGCGCGCGCAAGAGAGAGAGAGAAAGAGAGAGAGAGAGAGAGACTCAGACGAGGAACCTGAAAGGTAGCCGGAGAGAGCGCGCCGGTTAACGGGCGAGTATCGAGAGAATAATTGGACGCGCGCGAGGAAGCGCGCTCCTTCCCTCCGGCCGATCAGCGGTTATAATTACCCCTTCAAACGCTCTCTCGGTGCGGTATGCAACGCGCGATTTTTCCACCACTCGGCCACTCTTTGGACGCTCCAGCGACCTCTCAGCGAGAGAGCGCGTTTGCGAGGGCGTGTTCGGAGTGAATTTCCCTCGCATCGGCGCGCAAAGTCGCGCGTACGACGCGCCCCCTCTCCCCCTCCCCACGCCCTGCGATTGTCTTCTTTCTTGGCGCTGCCGATATGAAGCGGAACGATTCATCGCGCGTCCACCGCGGCAGGGCGAGAAGACGAGGAGAGCAGCGCCCGGATATTTCTCTCCCGGGCGAACGGCGAAATTCCTCGGAGGGACACGCCCGACGCGCAAATTGAAACGTGAAAAATGTAAGTGACGGCTTAGCGTGCCGCTCGTCGCTCCTCCGCTTCCGGTCCAAGTACGTGCGACACACGTGCCTGGCCGGAGGAGCTTCCGCGCTTTCGCGGCCGTGAGCGAGGAGGAACGACAAGTGCCGCGTTCATTCTCCCGCTGGAGACGACGACGACGACGACGACGACGACGACGAGAGGGCGGCGGCGGCGGTTGTTCTCCATCTCGCTCTCTCGCCCTCGCGAGCTGCTCCAGCTGAATATTACATCGCGCCGGGATGTACGGCAAGGTGCACGCAATTGGACGTCAAGTTGCCCTACACATACACACACGTACACACGTACACACGTACACACACACACACACACACACACACACACACACGCGCGCGCGCGCGCGCGCGCTTATGTCGAGCGTTATCCCGAGGCACAACTTATACGTGTACGCCCAACTCGCTGCGTGCATAACAAACTTACGAGCAACTAATGTTTACATAGCCGCGGGAATTAAGGATGCGCTCTTCCAAGGCGGCACAGCGGCGGCGGCGGCGGCGGTAGCGGCGGCATTGTTGTATGCACCGGCCGTCGCCCGCGCTGTTTATACTCGATATTACGCAAGTTATGTCGTAACAGCGCTTTAGTTTTATAACGCGTCGAGTCGTGCGTCATCGCTCTCTCTCTCTCTCTCTCTCTCTCTCTCTCTCTCTCTCTCTCTCTCTCTCTCTCTCTCTCTCTCTCTCTCTTCCTCTGGCTCGTCGCGCCGTTTCACAGGGTGATAAAATTACGAAGTCGAGTGACCACCCTAGACGACTATCTTGCGCCCGTGGACGTATTTTACGACCGCGATAACGCGACATCGGCCAAACGAGCCAGCCAGCCAGCCATGAATCCACCGCCGCGGAATGATCATTTTCATCTGTCGTCCTTTTTGCTCCTTTTTTTGCGCGAGGGTCGGCCGACTGTCGCGGATCGACATGCGATGAGAGATACAGTCCGCCGAGCCACGATTGCCAATTTTTTCATTGTCGCGCGGACCTCGCAGAGAGAAAGAGAGAGAGAGAGAGAGAGAGAGAGAGAAAGAGATGGCCGGTAGCTGTCGACGATGACAGATACCGTCGGAGTCGGAAGAGCGAAAATATCGTCTGCGGAGGAGTCGAAGCGCGCGTGGGGAGGCGCCGCGATGTGACGCGACAAAGCGGAGCATTTTCCGCGCCGATCAATTGCGGTCGGTCTGTGTTCCGCGCGCGTATTTTTCCCTCTCCGCCCTTTGCGCTCGCTGGCGGTTTATTCGGCTTGGCCGACGTGGCGCCGGACCTATTGTGTCGCGCACAAAAATGGGTCAGAGCGATAGTTCTGTGTAAATGTAGTTTAAAATATGCCGCTGTTACGCTTGCGCGACCCATTTTATGAAATTCTGTAGGTCAACTCATTTTTACGCGCAGCACACACACACACACACACACGCGCGCGCGCGCCCGCACGCGCGCGCGCCGTGTCCGGCGTTACATCTAAAATTCAAATGGCTCTTCCAGAGGGAAATAAATTGGACGAATTTCTTCCTCCCCTGAGCGCGAGCCATGAGAAACTGAACAACCGCTCTCCTGAACGGCGCGTCTCCGGGCGGCGAGGAACTTTTGCCGACTCGTGTGTACACCTGATTGATCAGGCGTACGTCTCTTGGCTGTATATCTGCCCGTCTCTCGCGTGAACGCGAGATCGAAAGTTCAACATGCCATGTCGGTCCGCGAGATCCGCGACGTGGCGTCTTTGCGCGATACGCGCCGCTTGTAGACGCGCGACGTCTCGCAGGAATTGCTCTTCTTGGCGAGAGCGGTTCTCGCGCAGGAGCGCCATTCGAATCAAAGTGTCGTCCGGACGATCCGCGCGCGCGTACACCTCCTGCGTCCGGGGCACTCGCGTCCTGCGAACTTTAGAAAAATCGCCGCTCAACGACGGTCTGATGAAAATGACATCGACAGCGGCAGAAAACCCGACTCTAACCTTCGATATTTCTCGGCACTCGGCTCCTCCTCCGACAGAGAGAGAGAGAGAGAGAGGAGAGAGAGAGGTGGGGGAGGGAGGGGGCGAGAAAGCAGGGCTGAAGCCGGCGCTGCAAATTATTGTTGTGATTACACGTTCATGCGGGATACCGGGGCTCCGACCGCAGGTACAGCGAGGGAGAGAGAAGAGTCTTGTTCGAGGATACAATATCCTCGCGAAACGTGCTCGGATTTTATTGAGAAAGGAGGAGAGAAAGTCGCAGGGGGAGGGGTGCGGCGAAGCCGCGCGCGCGACCTCCCGTGCTACGGTCCCGCAGGCCTTAATCTCGTCGATTATTTCGTTTGGGGATGCCGCCGACAGATGGTGGGTTCGAGAGAACGAGAGAGAATCAATTTCAGAGAATCAGCCCCCCGGGCTGCGTTCTGCCGCTCGCGGAAAGAGAGAGAGAGAGAGAGAGAGAGAGAGAGGTGAAGGGGGCGGCGGAAATACCGAGAAATGCTGAGAAGCAATAATCCGGTGCGTCCGTCTCTCCCTTAGTTCGCCCCTTTTTACCGAGAAAGAGAGGGAGGGAGAGGAAATTAAAAACTTAAATTGCCGATCGCGCGACGTGAGACCGGAATCAATTTCCGATCGGCGGTCGAGAATCGCGTGACTGCAGCGCGCGGCGAAGAAGAATAAAGCCGAAAAATTCGCCGAGCGCGAGGCGATTAACGCTCGCGAACGTCCGCGACGAGAGTATCGCTTAAATCTCCGATTTAAGGAACCCGGGAAAATGGCGCTTCGTGGCCGAGAGAGAAAGAAAGACCGAGCGAGCGAGCGAGCGAATGGACGGACGAACGATCGGATCAGCTACACACGCGATCGGAATTCGTTAAATATTTGCAGACTCGGGCCAACGATCCAGCATTATGTCGATTCCGCGGCTGGCTCTCTCGCTTTGGATTACAGTCGCTCTCCCTCTTGCTCTTTCTCTCCCAGCGAGTATCGATTATTACATTAGCGTTCAGCGAGCCGCGCGCGAGAACCCACCTGGGCCAATCGTAATCAATTTTTCAAGTTGTCGCCGTGCTTTTACCGGAGGATATGTATTTACGGAGTTGCAGAGGTTAAAGCGCCAAGTGAGCGCGCGCGCGCGCGCGTAACGAACGGTCGTTAATAAACTTTCGGCGTTTATCTCACTTCCCCGGCACCCGATAATAATTACCGCGGCGCGGCCGCGCGCGCACGTTCTCTCTCTCTCTCTCTCTCTCTCTCTCCTCTCTCTCTCTCTCTCTCTCTCTCTCTCTCTCTCTCTCTCTCTCTCTCTCTCTCTCTCTCTCTCTCTCTCCTCTCTCTCTCTCTCTCTCTCTCTCTCCCTCTCCTCTCTCCCTCTCTCCTCTCCTCTCTCTCTCTCTCTCTCTCTCTCTCTCTCTCTCTCTCTCTCTCTCTCTCTCTCTCTCTCTCTCTCTCTCTCTCCCTCTCGCTGGTTCTCGTATCACATCGCATCGCATCGCATCGCGGCCGCGTGTGCAACGCCGCGTATCCCGTGGAGCGAACGGCGAGAATCCGCATGGCGGAGCAACGAGAGAGCGATTCGCGGCCGGCTCGGCTTCGGGTTTCATCCCGAAGTGGTCTCGGCCCGGAAAATTACATACTCGTTAACCGGGAATTTCAAGATACCTCTGCGTAAAATACTGCGCGCGTCCGAACGGACGAGAGAGAGAGAGAGAGAGAGAGACACATCGTTTGAATGGACACGCACGCAGCACTCACGTGCGCGGTGCGCTACGCGCTTCTCTCGCGGTTCGTTCGTTTGTCCAGCTTCGTCCGAGTTGAAATCGTTTTACCAGAAGTGGCAGCACGTGATTACGCCGGTTATTCTTGGCTTTGAGCTTTTGATATATGCTCCCTGCTCGCTCTCTCTCTCTCTCTCTCTCTCTCTCTCTCTCTCTCTCTCTCTCTCTCTCTCTCTCTCTCTCTCTCTCTCTCTCTCTCTCTCTCTCTCTCTCTCCCTCTGAATCCCGCACACGTAACTAGGCCGCGTCTCCCGCGTGTGATCGTCCGACGTGGGCGAAAATAACGCGTCCGCGCGGCGTATTGGGAACGTGTGTCGTCTCCCTCGTTAGATTATAAGTTTCATCACGTGTCGTTTACCGTCCACCGTCACGTAAAGCGCATTTTCGGCCGTCATTCAACGCGCTGTTCCATCGGTCTCGTCTCGCGAAAATACGCTGCTCTGCGCGGCAGCGCAACGCCGCGCCGCGTCGCGCGGCGCACAGAGCGGAGCGAATGTTTCGGGATTATCGCGTTACTGTCCGCCGCACCGCACGCCAGCCGGGAATTCTTCGGCGTAATTAAACTCGAGTTTGTTTCGACGGCGATCCGGGAGCGAGACGCCGCGTGGCGATCGCTCGTCGTTAAAAGTTGAGAGATCCTGGGCGGAGCTGCGCGCGCCTCGCAAAAATGTTTACGACTAACGCGAGCTAACATTAGCCCCTCGCTCCCCCTCCCCCTCCCCCCTCTCTCTCTCGAGATGATCCTCGCCTGCAACGGGGGGGAAGATGTTTCCGTTTGATAAGAATCTTTATGTTGAGTAATAAATGAAGCGCCGAGAATGTGTATGTTTTTGGGCAGGAGGGAGAGAGGGAGGGCAGGCGGCCACGGGCTGCGCTTGTAACAAAAGTGGGTTAGCGCGATGGTTCGAGCGAAGCGCTTTCTCCATCTGCAGCTATTTCTACACTGTCTAAACAGCATGGCGATTATTCGAGGCGCCAATTATTTGATTTCGGTCTGCGCGCGAACCAGCTCTCTCTCTCTCTCTCTCTCTCTCTCTCTCTCTCTCTCTCTCTCTCTCTCTCTCTCTCTCTCTCTCTCTCTCTCTCACGTATGTCTCGACGGCGTTTCCCGAGAATTTCGGATATTTCATCGGAAAATTCGAGCGATCTCATAATCGACGGTCGCGTAAAATTGCGCGCGCGAGCGCGAGCGCGTGCGGACGAAGAGAAATCCGAGATGGGGGGAGGCTGTGTTAGTGGTATCGTGTTGTCTCGCTCGCAATAAAAATAAGGAGCGACGACGCTCGCGCGAGACCCTCCAGAGGGGTATAAACGACAAGTGGCGGAGAATAAGAGAGAGAAAGAGAGAGAGAGAGAGAGAGAGAGAGAGAGAGGTAGAGGTAGAATGAGAGACACATTGCCGTGAGCTTTTCAATATAATCATAAAAGTTTACTCTCGCTTTGACGTTGATGCGAGCGCTCATGACGTAGTAAAAGTCATTATAACTCTTGCCGGCAAACGTCGTTATGCGTTTATCTACGGCCGGAACGCGGACATTTAATACCACTTGTTTTCGGCGAAACGATACGGCCGGAACTTTTTCCTTCTCCTCCTCCTCCTCCTCCCCCCTTTCTTTCTCACTCCACGCTATACAGACCGCGGAGAAGAAGATACGTCCCGTTGCGTTGCGAACAGGACGACGACGGCGACACGTCGCTCCCCGCGAGCGCAGGGATTTTGCTTCTCGCGCGGAAAAACGGAAAGTTGGTCGTAAACGAGTTCATAGTAGAGTCGAAATTTCGGCGGTTCTTTCCCGCATCAACCCTGCATCTGTCGTCCAACTTTCACGAATCGACGAGAAAGCTCAAGGTGTTACGCCGCTTACGAGCTACCGTTCCGCTTTGCATAACTCACTCTGTCGACGTGGCGAGCGTGTGCGAAGCGAGCAAATTTGGAAAAATCGGTGCAGGTAAATACAATGGGGAGAGGCGATGCGTGTTCTCCTCTCTCGCTCTCGTCTTTTTTTCATCGGCGTCGTCGGCGTGAACGGTGGCCTAGAAATCACCGTCAGCGCTCTCGTCGTTGACCGTGCCGGAATGTCGATAGAGAGAAAGAGAGAGAGAGAGAGAGAGAGAGAGAGAGAGAGAGAGAGAGAGAGAGAGAGAGAGATGGTCAAATTATGAAATTATTAGATTATCCCGGCGGCGGCGCGCACGGTACGTATCGAAAGTGTAGCTTATATCATTCGACGATCATCGGCGATTAATGCGCCAATCATCATTAATTAATACCGCGTTTCCGCACTCTCCTGTGGCCGACTCATAGAAACGCGGCAGCGGCAGAAAAACTGCGTCCCGGATCTTGTCGAAAATTTTCAACACGAAAAGATAACAACAGGGGCAGCCTATGCGAGCGGAGAGGAGGTTGTTTCCGTCTCGTTTGGCCACCCTCAGCTATTGATCCTCGTTAAATTATTCGATATTTGTTTATCGCAATATACTTGGCTCGCAGCCGAGTAAAGCACATAATTAGCGGACTGTTTGTTGAAATCAATTATTGAGGGAGAGTAAATGTGCGGGTGAGCTTTATCGCGATAATGGAATATTAATTCTCAACTTCTTGAGCTGAATATCGCGAAAGTGCGAGAAGCCGATGAAAATGGATTTTCAAAGTTGCGCGATGCCATAAAAGTTTCATGTCTGGAGCTTCCCGCGGCCGGCATTTGCGAACATAAAGTTGGAATTTCCCAAATTAAAAACAGTGGACCCGACATGACGACTAAAATCAACATTTTATTTTAGCAAGATAAAACTGCTCGTTTGTTATGAAAAAATAAAAGTTCAAAGGGAAAACGTACGACATTTTCGGATCCGGCATGTACAAAGCAACAAAATACCGAAATAAAACGAATAAATGTAACTTATAGTAACGAGTTTTATGAGTTATACGGATAACATTTGGCTTTCATCGTCTCTACTGGTGTTTGAGGATTCGTCATTTCGAATATTTATTTGGAAATTTCATCACTGAAAAGGGCGATTTCCGAAAAAAGCCCAAAACGCAAAATGTTTCAACGGTTCCCCTCTCGTAAAACCTTTAAATTCTTTTCAATTTTTTCAGGTCGGTCAAATTACATCCGCAGTCTTGAATTTGAAACTTTGCCGCTGAATAGAGCGAGACGAAAAACCCTTCAACAGTCGATTTTAAAAATATTCAAAACGCAATTTGCCGTTTCTGTCGGTCCAGGGATTAAGTGAAAAATCCTTGCCTTGAAAAAGCTCGACAAACGAAACAACGGTAAATAACAATTTGCGGCGTCGAAAGACAATAGCTTGCGCAACGTTACAGCTCGAAATTCTCCATCGGGTCGGCCAAGTTGGCCCTGCAATCTGCAGGGTTAATACGGGACCAAAATGTCGTCTCGGGTATATCCAAACGACCGGCGCGGCGAGGGGAAACGACGCTCTCTTCGGCATCGAGAGAGGGTTAAAACGTCATTACCGCTCGTGCGGGGGATGTTTGTCTAATCCATTTGTCCTTCTTCCGGTGCGTGTAAAAATATAAGCGAACTTGATATTTACGACGGCCGGCGCGTAGCTCGCTCTCTCGCAGGCGAGGAAGAGAGGCGAGGAGAGCGAGGCTTCCTCTTTCTTACCCTTCCACCCTCCCCCGACTTTTAAACTTTGAAATTGCGCTCACTTCCGAGGCGAGTTGGCCCGAGCGAAATAAAAATGTTGCAAAGTGCATGGATATTCAGAGACGTTTTGCAACTTATTTAGCGAAACTCGCTGCGATCAACTTGTGCGCACGTAGCATATACGAGAAAGAGGGAAAAAGAAAGAAAAAGAAAGAAAACGAGAGAGAGAGAGAGAGAGAGAGAGAGAGAGAGAGAGAGAGAGAGAGAGAGAGAAAGAGAAAGAGAGAGAAAGTCGCATCCGACAAATTTGTCTGCCTTTTGCAATTTCGCGTCGCGCGACCGTGGAAAATGGTCCTTAATATTTATTTAAACACAAAGTTAATAAGCTGCGCGCCTTCAACCGGTTGCCACCTTTTCTCCTTCTCCGGCGACTTTGTCCCTCCCCGCCCCGCACTACGTGCGATATTTAACACCAAAGTTTTCCGTCGTAGAGCACGCAATTCCACTTTCGGTTATACTTGCGCCGCGAGTTTTGCGCAATCATAACCAAGTTCCTTCCGAAAGGAAAGTTTATTTAATTCGATATCGGAGTGGGAGGCCGGGGAGGGAAACCTTTTCGTTTCTCAGCGGCGGCCTCGATCCTCGACTCGTTAATTAACACAGAGAGAGTGAGAGAGAGAGAGAGAGAGAGAGAGAGAGAGAGAGAGAGAGAGAGAGAGAGAGAGAGAGAGAGAGAGAGAAGCAAGCACGCACGGATATCTTTGCGTCTGATAGGCGGCAGGAAAACATGACGGAGGTTTGGAAAAAACGATTCCTCCACATGCGGGTCAGCCGGCAGGTTTATCCGTCCGTCCGTCTCGACACCTGTGCGAAAAAAAAAAGGAAAAACACGGAACGCCACTCGCGCGGTCGATATCTCGTCAGCCCCTCCAAAACTCGCGCTACAACAAACTCCAAATCGACGGGCCATCGATTTTTAATAGCTTCGTCCAAGCGGAGACGATTTAACGACTGCCGGCGAGCCGACAAAAAGATACAGAGAGAACAAGAGAGAAAGAGAGAAGAAGAAAAGCTCTGTGTCCAGAGGATCGTCAAAGATTCAACGGGTGTCACTTGTCTCGCGGAAAGCTGTGGCCAAAAGTGCGCGCGGCGCCGCACAGTGGGGCCAGATGACATTCTTTGAAAATTTTCTAGAGACCTAAATTTTCAATCGATCATCATCGACACCAATGGACGAGGTTGATCCTGAATAAATTCCGAAGAGATCTGTCTTGTCAAAATTTAAAAAAATTTTTTTCTCGAATTACTAGCCCCAAAAGAGGAAAAATTATCGTTAAACGCGAGAGACTTGTGAAATATTCATTATTCGACACTTATTTCTATCTAACAGCGTACATTCAGCAGATTGAAACTATGAAACCAATCCACAGACACCTCAAAATTTATCGATCTTGAACGATCAGAAATCCATTAACTCAAAACTCATATGCCTAAAATACAAAATCATCAAATATAGACCCGTTAAGCACAAAACCGAGGGATTTGAATCCTTCATTCTTTCTTAATGATGAGCTGAAATGACGAGCTTTGAAATTCTGAGTTTTCTAAAAGATGATTATAAGTTCTGGGATCTCGCATTTAGTATCCATAGGCTCGAGAACCCATTGAGGTCGAACCCAAGACACTGCACTTTAAACGATAAACTTTTAAGACCAACCTTTAAGACAAACTCATGAACTAACTAACCCCTGAACCGATAATTTTTTCAAAATTTCGGCTAGACAGATCTCTTTAGAATTTACTCAGGATCAACCTCATCCATTGGTGTCGATGATCGGTTGGAAATTCAGGTCTCTAGAGAATTTTGAAGCAAAAAATGTCATCTAGCCCCACTGTGCGCCGGTGAGAAAGCAAGCGAGGCAAAATGGGCGAAGGCGAAAAACGCGCTCGGCGGCGGCGACGGCTGCGGCAAATATCCGTTGCGATTTAAATGACATCGGAAATCATAATCGCGATTGCCGTATCGCCGCCTTGTCACTCGCCGGCGGGAGTCATCGACGTCGTGCCGCGGATCGCGCGGATTCTCTCCTCGCGGCCGCGCGTGTCGCCGTTTCGGCCATGTCGGGGCTGCGCGCGCGCGACGGGGGTGCCTGCCGCGCCACGTGTAAGGTGAGGACGAATATCCTTGACTCCTCGCGACTCTCGGGATCGATGGTGCGCGCTGTCGGGCATCAGATTCGCTCGCAAGGTCGCGCGTTATCGGTGCCCTCCGCGGCGGAGAATCACGGGGCTGGGAGGGCTTGATTCCACGAGCAGCAGCTGACGTTTCTTCGTCCGCTTTTCTAAAAGGGGAATAAAAGGGGGTGGGGGCGCTGCTTCCGATCTCACGGAGACCGAAAAACGGCGCGCGGGTGGTGCGCGAGCGCGTTTCCGTGACACTGAATAAGCAAACATTATCTCGGTGCGCCTTTGGAGGCGAGCCGTAAACATATCGCGTTTCACGCGATACACACGCTGATGCGTATACGCGTTACATGCGAAGGGGGAGAGGGAGGACTGTTTCAACTTACAACAAACGAGTCCCTTGTATGCCGCGCGCGAGCGCGCAACCACGACGCACAGCGCGCGCGGCTTGCGTTACATAAGCGCGCGCGTCTCTCGCAATAATCTCCAGCCTGTGCGATTCATTACCTCCAACATCGCCGCAATACTACACCTCGGGAGATAATTTCAGAGTCGCGTTATTATGTCGCGCGATATTCGAACTATGCGACGTAAATAACAACTCTCGCGGTCGTCGATGGACTAGACGTGGCATCCTCTCTTTCACTTCCCCCCCTCCTCTCTCTCTCTCTCTCTCTCTCTCTCTCTCTCTCTCTCTCTCTCTCCCTCTCTCTCTCTCTCTCTCTCTCTCTCTCTCTTCGTGGGATCGTGAGAGTGAATTTTACAATTGGAAATGATGATACGTAATTGCGCAAACTGTTTCGTACGTAAATCAATAAAATGACTTGTATTAAAATGTTAGCTAATGCAATAACCGTGTTTCCAGATGAAATACTCCGTCAGCCGCAGGTAATGTTTTAAAGGCTCGCTCGAGCGTTAAATGTGACTTTATAAATTCAATAGCTGCCAGGCGTGGTGTATATATATATATATATATATATATATATATATATATATAAATGCTTTTATGAGATAAACGTCACAAAACACGATTATACGACTCGCGGAATTATCGTGTACGAGCGTATGAAAATCGACGGATAAAAGCGCGTCGATGCGCGCGGAAACCATTTTTTCTCGCCCCGTTTCGCTGACGGTATCTCGCCGCGCGTAGACGGTTCCCGATCAATTTCTCGCCGGCTCTCGTATCTCGCGGATTCGCGCAAGTTCCCGCCCCCCCCTTCTCCTTCCCGCCGCTCTTTCTACATCGACGCGGCCGGACAATACGATCGAGTGCAGAGAATCGATTTTGCGGTAAAAAGGCGAACCCCGTACCTGCTTTGATTTATCACTCGATAAACACGCTCTCTCGCGATGCGGGCGCTCGCTCTTTCGTGCGGCGAGCGTGCGCGAGGGAAAAATCTGGAAAAAAGAAAAAACGGGGAGGAGGGAGAAGGTCACAGCGTAATTCGCGATTACATCGCCTTGTCACGGCGCTGCCGGCGAAAATTCCCGGCGATGGCGTCGCAGATAACGACGCGGCCGATTTTCCACGTGTGTTTAGACACTCGACGACTGCGAAGAAGCGCGTCTGCAAGGTGGAGAGAGAGAGAGAGAGAGAGGGGGGGAGAGACGGACGCGCGCAACCAGTCGGGAATGCCGGAGAAAGGCGAGATTCACATCAAGCCAGCGGTCGGGCATTTGTTCCGAGATGATTCCCAGATGCTTGATCGCTCAAGCAGATATAATCCCACGAGCGGGCAAACGGGATGATTTTAAACAAAGGAAGCCACCCGGTGAAGCATGATCGAAGTTCGCCACGGTACGTGGCCGTTCTCCTCGCTTGCTCGGCGGTCGCTCTATCGGCCTTTAGACGCCTTCGAACCGCCGGACACGAAGCGACCTTCGCCACACGTTAAAGGTGCGTCCAGAACCACCATCGCCGCCGCCGCCGCCGCCGCGTCTTCTCTCTTCACGGCTCGCGACGCGTGCTCCCGAGGAATCCCGGCTTCACGGCGACTTGAATCGGCGAAGCGATTCCGAGACACGTCCCGAAAGAGGAACATTACGAGCTGCACCGGCAGCAAGGGAGGGGTGAAGTGTGTGTGCCCTTCCATCTGATATTTATATTTGTACTCGCGTATTTGTTCAGCCTAGCACGCGATATTGGCGGCTCTCGTGTGCATTCGAGATTCACGCGAGCAACGGTGCCGAGCTGCTAGCTGCGTGAAAAGCCGCCCCGGTAGTGTATCGATGCGCGCGCGTTCAGCTACAAATGACACACGCCGCACCGTGTTACGGCCCCGTGTAACGCGCTTGTCGCTGGCACTCGTTGCCATTGTCGCGTGTCTACCGTGCATCAGTACTCTGTGACGTTCAACGAGAGCGCGGCTAACGCTCGCGCAAGCTCTGGACGCACCTTTACAGTCGCGGGCCGCCGCTATAGTCTCTTCCCTCGCGCTCGCGCGCGCGAGCGCATCTCGGCGAGTTTATAATATAGTCTTCCCCCCATAGCGCTCGCGCCGGTGGTGGTGTCGTTGGCCGTAGCTTCTCCGAGGAAACTCGCGGGCACAAAGGATCCGAATAACATGGTCGAGCATCAGCGCGCGCGAGACGTCATCGGCTTTTCTTGCGATACGCCGCGCCGCGCGCCCGACGTTGATTAACAGCAACACCGCGTACTTGGCCGAGTAATAATGCAGCGAGTCACGCTGGAGGGTGTCGGGCTTGTTGGGGGATGAAGCACCGATGAATGTACCAAGAGCGAGCGCGCTTCGATCGAGAAAGAGACGTTCCGACGCGACAGACACGCGCGCGCTTTCCGCGCAAACGGAAAGAATCGTCCCGCCCCCGACCGACCCGAGCGAGTAGACCATCTCCCGGGAAGTAGGTCGGCCGAAAATGTGACGCGACTGGTAACGACGTCGCATAAGCGCCGCGAAAGCATCGATTGCTCTCCATCGATCCCTTATCGAGAGAAGGGGAGAGAACGCGACCGATATCCAGGGCCGGCTCTCTCTCTCTCTCTCTCTCTCTCTCTCTCTCTCTCTCTCTCTCTCTCTCTCTCTCTCCCCCCCCTCCAGCACGGCCTTATCGCATCTCGAAAGCGCGGCTTCTCACGCGAACCCCGACGCGTTCTATACAGCCCCGCGCTCGACGTCGCCGATAATGCGAAGAAAGCATAACCCATTAAGCGCCCACGGTGAGTGGCGGTTTTCGTCGAGCCCTTTTACTCGAGCACGAGCTGCATTTTCCTCCGAGGAGCTCTCTCTCTCTCTCTCTCTCTCTCTCTCTCTCTCTCTCTCTCTCTCGCTCGCCCGCCGCTGCGCCCCTCTACCCTCCGACCTCGTCGTCGTTCCTTGTATTTCCCGATTCAGGTCACTCGCGGTACGTCGGGAGCCCGCTGCTGCAACATCTACGCGACCTCCGTCGAGCAAGGTACGCGCACACAGAGGCGCGTGCCTGTGTGAATGTGTTCTCCGATTTGGCGAATTTATTTAACGAATCTGCCGCGGGTCGACGGAACTTGCTAAATAGATTCGCGAAATCGGAGAAGGTATCCTGCTCCTCGTCGGTGGTCGTCTTGCGCTCCGAGCTATCGAGCTTTCCCTCCCACTCAGCCCCTCCTCTCTCTCTCTCTCTCTCTCTCTCTCTCTCTCTCTCTCTCTCTCTCTCTCTCTCTCTCTTGACTGCGGTGCCGGTGCATCGCATTGTTAGTAACGTAACTATATCTACGCTCCTTCATCTATCTAATGGAGCCAAAGTCGATATCTTCGGAATTCTAACATACTGGCAGCACGCTCGATACATATGTATGGCGATGCTGCTACGGAACGCAAGCAGAGCCCTTCCTTCGTCTACCCTTAAATAGAAGGCGGTGGCGGGCGAGCCGCTTCGTATGTTACCCGCTTTCGTTGGAGCAGCGAGTAAGAGTGACTCGCATCAATTTTCCAAAGCTGTATGTACAGCACGGAAGAGCGCCACTCGCCGTTAATTGCGTCGTCTTCCACGAGATCTCTCTCTCTCTCTCTCTCTCTCTCTCTCTCTCTCTCTCTCTCTCTCTCTCTCTCTCTCTCTCTCTCTCTCTCTCTCTCTTTCTCTCTCTCTCTCTCTCTCTCTCTCGCTCTCTCTCTCTCTCTAGCCGGTTTCGTCAAACAAGAGTGATAAAACCGGAGGTTCGGTCGTAGCGTCTCCAAACTACGTGAACAGAATCGCGACCATTCATTCGCGAACCGCCGGCCCCTCCCCTTCCCCGCGTCACTTTGCCCGATCTTGTTTGCAGACGAGCGTTGAACGACGGCGAGAAAATTATAGGACTGCAGTATGCAGCCCGAGAAAGAGAGAGAGGGGGGCGAGAGATAACACGCGGGAGCGGCGTGCCGGTAAGTTTACGCTCGATTACGTCTCTCCCTGTCGTCTGGAGTTTTCATTAAATGAGTGTTAAACAAGAGTAAGAAAATTAAAGGAGCAGGCAGAGGAGGAGGCTAGTGCTATATCGCAGCGAGTCGACGCGTCTCTCTCCCTCTCCCTCTCTCTCTTTCTCGCCCAGGCCGCAGCGACGTTGTCCATCGTCTGCGCGATACCGAGCCCCGTTTGGCGTTTTTCACTCTCTCGAGGAGAGCCGTGGCACCGCCATTCTCTCACGCGAACCGGTAACTGTGCCGCGTGGAGATTATGCAAAGACAGCATCATCGAGCGAGCGAGCGAAGCAACGAACGTCTCGGTAAGCGGCTCTCTCTTTCGCTCCGCCGTCCCGTAGTTTATTCTTTTCCTCTCGTGCCGCCGCGGTTAGTACGGCCTCTCTTCGCTCGATCACGAAGTACTTCGCTTTTTGCTCCTCGAGGCAAGCAGCGACAGACAAGGAAGAAAGTACAGAGGGATGGAGAGAGAGAGAGAGAGAGGGGAGGGGAGAGGAGGGAAGGGGGAGAGCAATTTTTGCTTCTCGAATTTATTGCGAATCGATATTACGCTCCGCGGCGTTGCATTATTAGTGCGATACGTCTCGAACGCTAATTAGGCAAGGCCCGATTGCACAGTCGTTAGGCGTTACCAATAATTACGCCTAGACGTAATTACGTTATCGTTTATTCGTCGCGCGCGCGCGCGCGCGGCGACGTACGAACCCGGTGCGTTCCGTGAGCGTCATTACCGATTAATGGCCCCGGCGGCGGCCCGGCGATTCAGAAAAAGGACTCCAAGTGGAGTATAAATTGCACGACGGAGACCTCCTCGTGTATATATATATATATATATATACGCGCGTAGACGCAAGGCGACTGAGTGCTCGCTCGCTCGCTCGCTCGCTCGCTCGACGCCTGCGGCCGGCCGCGGTGCGGCGGCGGCGAATGAAATCCTAATTAAAGTCTCAAATTTTAATCCCTCGCGGAGTAAGCCCGCCTCGCGCGTGTGCTCGACTTGCCGTCAAAATCTGCGCGATAATTTCATCAGCCGGCGGTCGCGCCCGCGACGCGCTGAAATTTTCATCGCGATTATACGTTTCCACTGAAGCCCGCTTCTCTCTTTCTCCCTCTCCCTCTCTTTCTCTCTCTCTCTTTCTCTCTCTCTCTCTCTCTCTCTCTCTCTCTCTCTCTTTCATTGTACTCGAGAGTACGAAAGATGTTCACGACGGCCGACTCTAACCGTACAGACAGTCGATTTCGCGCCAGACCCGAAGAATCCGTGTCTCCGCTTCCGACTGTCGCTTCCTACTTTTTTTTTCTCTCTCTCTCTTCCTCCTCGCGACGTTTGATGTTCGAGTCTCCGCTCTCGCCGAGGCTTTCGTTAGTGCACCACTTGCTCGTTACACGCTGTTCGAGAGCGCAAGCCCTCGTTCTTTCAACGTCGAGAGACCGGCAACTGTGTTGCTGATGATGCGAGAAGAGCATCACCCATCAAGCGTGGTCGGGACGAGCGCGGCGGCGGCGGCGGCGGCGGCGGCGGTTCGTCTTTACCGGCCTTCCCTCTTCGTTTTTTCTCCCTCGTTACCTTCGACTCCCCGACATTTGCACTCGCTGTGCCGTGCCGTGCCGTGCCAAGCCAAGCCAAGCCGAGCCGAGAGCCGTGTCGGCGGCGGCGGTGGCGAGGAGAAGGCACACTTATGCCGCGCCTTTTGTACCCGGGAGAATGCGAGGTGAGTGCTCATCGCGGCGTGACTCAGCCGCACGATTCACCGATTCGATGAAAACGTATTTATCATTCGTTTCCTCTCGCCTTTTTCTCTCCCCCTCGCATCCCTCTTGCATTCCCCTCTGTCTTTCCGTCCCTCCGCCACTTCTCTCTCCCTGCCTGTCGCTCTCTCGACGGCGAGGAATGGAGGCTGTCTGTGTGTATCACGCGGGAGAGCCGAGCCGAGCGTACAAATTTAGCCGAGGGCTCGTAAATTCAGCCCGAAAGAGCCGCTAATTCCGCGATTAAGCTCGATCCGATTTTCTCACCCTTAAGCCGACCGGGCGCCGGCCCGAATGAACTTTTATCCGGCCCTGAACGCGTGCGCGCGCGCGCAATAGTGCGATAAATGCGTGATCGATGATACAACACGCGTTCCAAGTTTTGTCATCGTCGCGATAAACGCGTCATTAACGCGGCACACGCGCGCGGCCACGATCCGACGATTGCCGGACGGAGAGTGATTATCGAGAGCAGCAATCAAAGAGAGACCGCTGTAACAGCATTAGACTACTCTGGCCGAGTTCTCCTTTTTCCACGACTGCAAAGACTTTAATAAAGTACCTTTATTTTCAAGCACGTTGAATAATGAAAGGGGGTGGCATTACTTTGCAACAAAGAAAAAGGCGCAAGGAGAACCAGCGAGATACTCCCCGACCGAGAAACAGAGCGAAAGACAGAGGGAAGTGGGGGTGGGGAGTCGTCCTTCTTCTCCCTTGAATTATTTACGATTGAGTAAAATTCCTGCGGGTCGCGTAAATATGAGCCCTCCTCATCGCTGTCGCCTCCGTCGTCGTCATCGTCGTCGTCGTCGTCGTCGTCGTCGTCGTTAAGACGTCGCGGTAATTGGATCGTTTGGTAGAATATCCGGGCGACTCGGCTCTTTCGCGAAATCAAAGCCCCGTCGCGCGGATATCAAAGGTCAAACGGCGCGCGACACAAAAGCGCTGCTGCGCGCGCGTGTTTTCTGCCCGCGCTTCGCTCGGCGATCGCCCTTATGGACGATTTTTCCGACCGTTAATATTTAGTGATCGCGTCTCGCGCAAACCGCCATTCTTTCTTACGCGGACCGCCGTGAGGAGAACTTGGTCTCTGCTCGCTCATTACCTTCGACTCCTCGACATTTGCACTCGCCTCAAGACGATGGACAGACAGAGAGAGAGAGAGACAGAGAGAGAGAGAGAGAGAGAGAGAGAGAGAGAGAGAGAGAGAGAGAGAGAGAGAGAGAGAGAGAGAGAGAGAGAGAGAGAGAGAGAGAGAGAGAGAGAGAGAGAGTGGGAAGGTCCGCGCCTCTCTACACGGCATTCGCTTTTATGCGAGGGACCTTCGATGAGGATCCAACGACGTGACTCAACGCCGTAAGCATGCTCGGAGAGAACAGGCGGCTGAGAAAGAATTTCCCCCGACTCGCGGCTTATCGTCTATCATTAAATTCCGCGGTCGTTAACGAACGGAGAGAGAGACTGAGGGACAGAGTGAGAGCGAGAGAAGAAGAGAGAGAGAGAGAGAGAGAGAGAGAAACGGCGTGCAATGCAAACTGAAGCGAGGCAACGCAAGCGCGATAGCTCCTTGTCTCGTCTGCGGCGGAGAAATCGCGGAAAAATCATGCGGAAATAAAACGAATTCGCGCCGCGCGCGAATGGTGGACGAACGCTCTCGCGAGAACACCCGTGTTATGTTGCGCGTCGAGAGTTGCTCCGGTCCGCGCTCGCGAGGTATTTCTCTTGCCGGAGCAAGAGAGAGAGAGAGAGAGAGAGATCTCGAAATAGTAGCGTAGAATCTGGGCTACAGGGCACGTAAAGGCGGACTATTAGTTCGCTACGCTTCGGTATGCGACGAGGCATGCCGGGGGACTCTTTCGCTACGCTTCGCGACGTGCGCTTCGCGCACGCTGAGCGCGCTTCACAACGGCGGGACGCAACGCCGATAGTTTATGCAACGCGCGCGCCGCATATCGGTATGCTTGGCGATCGCCGAAAAATACCAGCGAGCGAGCATGCGGTGCGGCGCGCCGCCGCCGGTTTTTACCCTTGTTCTCTTTGCGCATCTGCCGCCGCCGCCGCCGCCCCGCCCCGCCCCGCCGTTGCCTTTCCTCTATCTGCATCGGTGCGTCTCGTAATTGCGGCGCGTCCGCGAGAATTAATTCGTACGATTGGCCGGCTCGCTTTCTTCCTCTCTCTCTCTCTCCCTCCTGTTCTTTTTCTCCTTTCTTTCTCCGCGACTCGTGAGAAAGCGCGCGAGTAAGTGAGGTTAAATACGCGCACACATCGCAACGAGCCTCTCCCGCCAAAGTCGTCGTCGTCGTCGTCGTCGTGTATATATTTGGTCGTTTCCGTCAGCGAGTTTCAGCTTCCTCCTTCGGTCTTGCACGGCATTATTGGATGCGAGTCGGCGACCGTATGCCACATCGGTGATACCGCGCCATCACGAGCAATTACGAGAATGTCACCGCTCGCGCGCGCGCGCGCGCGGGCGTGCATTTTAGCGTGGCTTGATAAATTTTTAATCGCTCCTTTGACGCGACTCGCGCATTGCGCCGTCGTTGCTGCGTCGCGCGAGAACGCCATGTCCTTTGTGCACGCGCTCAGCTATTTTACCTTAATCGACGCATTGTGCGCCGACACTCCACTCACCTCGACCGCCTATCTTCCCCTCGCAATTTCGGATCTGCGAGGATCCGTGAGAACGCGACAAACGACGAAGCGACGGCGGCGGACGAGCGCCGCTGGAACGCCGAGGACTGACGCGTAATCGCGTAAATGCCAAAGACGTCGCAGCGGCCTCCGAGATTTTCCACCACAAAGCCTAGAGAGAGAAAGAGAGAGGTTGCCTGGCAAAGGAGGACAACGCTGAGAGGATTCGCCCGTCTCTCGCGTCCCGACCTCGGCCTGCTCGCTGAACGGTACGCTCCAAATGGACTCGCATTCTAGCGAGCCGTAAGGTCGTCTTCTTGTTTGCGAAAATAATACAGCGACCGAATGATGCAGCAGAAGCAGCAGCAGCAGCAGCAGCAACGTTGTCGGGGAGAGACAAGCCGTCTCGACGCGCTAATTTCGCCGCTATCGTTTGCTCCTCTCATGCGACTATTCCGCGAGATTGATCGGCCGCTGCGAACGAAAAGTCCGCCCCGGCGCGGTAAAATATCGTCGCTCGCCGGCGCGCGGCAATAATGGATTGCGAACGAGCGAGCGAACGAGCGAGCGAGCGAGCGAGCAAGCGAGGCGTCGCGAAGCACCCCGGCGCGCCGATTACAATTCTACGCGCATTATGTATGCTCATTAGCGTGGCCGGTATCTCGCAGGAGCGCGGCGCAGCGCGCACCGACGCTCCCTTATGCATAATAACCAGGCCGCTTGACGGATTCCCCGCGGCGCCTCCGTTCCCGATAACGTTACATTATTTCCGTCTAATTCACGCGAATCGATACGATATAATCCATCCATCAACGTTCCGGCGTTTGCGCGCGACGCTCGTTAAAAATGCAGCCGAAATCACGTCTTGATAAATGTCACGCCCGATCGGCCGGCGCGCAGCCGCCCCGCAGCTTCCCCCCGTCCCCCTCCCGCGCCCGACTTCGTTAAAGCGAGTTTCGAAGTAACGGATAAACGTGCAGTCACTCGGTGATGCATCGCGGCTCATTCGTCACCCGAGCCTGTCTGGGAAACGAAGAAACTCCGCCGCCGCGCGCCGCCGCGCCGGCGGACGATTGTGTGCGCGTAATTCTCGTGCGAACGCGAGCGATGCCTCCATGTAAACGTTATTACAAAGAGCCACCGTGTAACGCGAGACGATATGGTGATATAACAATCGCTTGTTATACCGTGCGAGTTTACATATCGTTAGAAGTCGCGGCGCTGCGCGCCGCTCGCGTTTCACTCGCGAGCCAATTTTTGTCGGCCCCGACAAGCGGCTACACTATTAGCAGCGAATCGATGAATACGCTTTTGACAAAAGAACACGCTCGACTCGTGTTTTCTCTCGTCGAGAGGGAGAGAAGGAAAAGAGGGCGGCTGGCGCACGGAGCGCAGTTTGTCAGCGCGCCACGCTCCGAGACTGCACCGGCGCTCGAATTGAGAGAGGTCGAATTATCTCGCGAGTGCTACGATCATCCCTCGTTACGATCTGACCCCGAGCGCTCCCCCTGAGCGTGAAGATGCTCCACGGGATAAGCGGGCTCGGAGAGCGGAAGAGAGGAGCGAGGGAGAAGGAGCGAGAGAACGCGCTCTCTCTCTCTCCGACGAAATTAAGTAAACAGCCATTGTCCGCGATGACGCGCGAGCGACGTGATCGAGGAGGGTGGCTGTGTAGAGTCGGACGGGTGGACTTTGTGGACTTAAAAAATTCCTGCCGAGTGCTGGGAGCTAATGAGGCTCCGCGCCGCGCTGACGTCGTCGATCAATTCAACTCGGTTTATTTTGGATTTCGACCTCGTCACACAGGACTGACACCGGCCGACGATGGCCGGCCGATGAAATACTTTCGGTCATTCCAACTACCAGATGCCGCAGATGGACGACCGGCTAATCACAATAGAGTCCTTCTCGCACCACACACACACACACACACACACACACATGCACGCGCGCGTACACAGGGTGTCCCAGCTTCGCGGCGAAGCGAAGAGAGTCTTCCTCTCGAAGAGGGTTCGCCGCGGGAAGGAATAAAAATCTCTTCCTCTCGCCCGAAGAAGCGACTCCGCCGCGTCGCGCCGAGGAGTCTCGATTTTAACAACCTTTTTACAATCGGCTCCGAATATCTCGTCGTCACGCATACGCGCGCGATTTACGCTGCGCGATCGATCGCGCGCTTCCTCCTCTCATAAGCGTGACCGACAGCAGAGCTAAAGTATCGTCTTGTTGAAAACCGACGCGGCGGAACAAAGTTTTACGATATGCATCATCCGAGGCGTATCCTTCGGAAAGGAAAACCCTCGGACGCGCTTCTCAAGAACAAAGCCGCCCGAAATTACTCCGAGAATAGATATTTGAAAGGAACGCGCCACGGGACACCCTATATAAGTCGTCCCCGTCGTCGTCCGTGCGTTTTCCGACTTTGTATAGACGTTTCTTATAGACGAGAGAACGCGCGCTGGCTGCGTTTACCTGCACGCCTTGTGCAACGCGCTCCTCCGGCTTCTTCCTTCTGCACCCCCACCCTCCTCCGGCCGTTTCTGCCAGGTAAGCGTGGAAGTACACGCGACACGAAAACCTAACCCGCCGCACCCCTCGCCACTGTGTGTATCGTAGAGTCTTTGTGCGCTGGACCGCTGACAGGAAGAGCCAGGCGTGACGACATAATTTCCTCCTCGTCCTCCTTGCCTTACCTCCCACGCGTTGCCGCTGTTTTCCCGTAAATGAGAAGCGGGTCTGGCTAAACGACCGTTCGCTTGCTCGATCGTTCGTTCGTTTCGTCGCGCGCGATCGCGATTGGACCCTCCGACTCGCCAAGAAATAGCTCAAGGATAGGGAGGGACATTATGTCATTTTCTTCACGGTTTTTAAGGACTCGACGACGTCGCGTATACGCGCGGAAATGACGCGAGTGAAAAATGCATGCGCTCTTAGCGCGCCTCCTGCGCAGCGTTTACGTCAAAAGCGTCAAGCTCAAATCCTCTTATCCTTCTTGCCGCCACTCCCCTCCCCCCTCCTACGCGCGCGTTAGGCGCGTTAGAACGCGCCAGCTTTCCGCAGGCAGGAACACACTGCGAACGCTCTCTCTCTCTCTCTCTCTCTCTCTCCCTCTCTCTCTCTCCTTTCTTCTCGACGGCTCGCTTCTGAAAATTCACTTCGACCGTAAAAGAGCCTCTCCACGTGACGTTTTGCGCCGGACTGTCCGAGCACGTTCAGGGCCGCGCTGCGAGGTGTCGAACTTTCAGAGCCGGCTGCATTATGAATGAACGGCAGGGCCGCCGCGCGCAAACCATATGGTGCGAGAGAACGGAGCAAAGTATTTCCCGGTGCGCACGTATGTGTGCGTGTACGTGTGCGTGGAGAAAGAGACTCACGAAGGAGCAAAGAGGCTGACAGAGAGAGAGAGAGAGAGAGAGAGAGAGAGAGAGAGAGAGGAGAGAGAGAGAGAGAGAGAGAGCAGCAAGGAAGGCGCAGAGGATAGAGGGATGATGGGTGACCGAGTGTGGGAAAGAGGAGTGAGAGGAGCGAGCGCGGCAGATTGAACGATGACAGCAAAGTCGATGGCTTCTTAGGGCCGTTTTATATAGAAAGCCAACGTAGCGCGTAATGCAATTTGGAACGTGACAAATGTACGGCAGGTAAATTTCCTCGAGCGAATCCGAACGACGCGAGCGAGCGCGGTGCAGCGCCCCCATTATTGCGACTCTCAGCTGCGCGCAGCTCTCGATGAGTTGGATGAAATTCTTAGCCGACTAATAGTTTCCCTCACTTGGCAGCTGTATGTTGTCTCTCTGTGTGTGCGAGCGTGCGTGCGCGTGTGTGTGTGTGTGTGTGTGTGTGTGTGTGTGTGTGTTGCGACAATGAAATACGGCGGAACGCTCCATCGTCGACGCGCGGAATCGTCTCGGCACATTTTTCTTCGGGCTCGCAAATTTTCGCTCTCGTATAATCAGATTTATGCAGTCGCGATGGCTATTGTAATGTACGAGTGACTCGTGTTTTTAATTGTCGCTCGGCGGTGCCTCAGCGAGCGCCGAGCGGGCGACGTAAAATAAATATCCTTCCCGCGGGATATCAAACTTCCGATATGGTTTGGCGACGAGCGAAACGGTAATTGTGATTGAATCGCTCTCGCTATTCAGTCCGCCGCTAAATTGAACGCAAACGTATGTTTACGCAAAATCGACCGGCGAATCGACGAATTTATGGTCTGCGCGCGTCGCGCTACAACCGGAGCTGAAACACCCCGCGATTATACCTCACCGATTAATTAATTCCTCCTTCTCCCCCTCCTCCTCGTCCTCCTCTTCCGATTAATATCGACTATATCGCGACGCGTAGCGGCTATCGCTAATCGATAAGCCAACCGATACACACGAAAGCCGCGATAATCGCGGGACAAAACGCCGCGAGAGAGTTCATTCGAGACACACGGCGACTCTCGTCGCTGCCGCCTCTCTCTCTCTCTCTCTCTCTCTCTCTCTCTCTCTCTCTCTCTCTCTCTCTCTCTCTCTGTCGTTCGTTTCAGATTACCCGCACGCGCGTCACACACTTTTAATTACACCGCCGACGTTGAAAGCGCGCTCGCCACGCCGAGCGGAGTCATTACGCGTCGCGCGCCGTGCGAGAAGCAGCGCTTTGTGTGCGCGCGTGTAATTTGAAATGCAATAAAAGTACGGCGCGCGGACAGGTAAAGTCGTAAAACCGCAACAATGCCGCGCGTATATCTCCTTAATATGAATTTCAACGGGGGCGGCGGCCCCTCCCCTTCTTGTTCCCCAAACACACTGCGCGGTAAATCAATAAGTCGCGCAAAGTAACATCTGCAAAGTGTAATATAGTACGAAGAGATACCTCGGCCTTTTTACAACGACGACGCGAGCATTTTTCAATGTTAATTTCACTCCGAGCGGTTTCACGTTCTTGCGCGCCGGAACGATTTGCGTGAACCGCAACGAAATAAACATTATAGCGTGAACGACGGGGGCGAGTAAAGAAAGTTCCACGCAAGTGCAAACAGCGGGCGAAAGAAGATGGCAAATTGTTCACCGACGGGGAAAGAACAAAGAGGAAAGACACACACACACACATACACACACGCACGCGCGCAATCGAAAATGCATTTCTGCCGCTGAATATTAATTGTCAATTGTTACCGGCCGCGTCGTTGTCATAAACACGCTCGTCCGCGTATCGCGCAGCAACCAAACGGCCGTATTCGTTGTAACGCTAATCGAAATGGTAAATCGTTCGAGAGAGCAAGAGGGCGGGAAAAAAGCACAATAGCCCCGAGAGGGACAGGCGCAGCGTATAATCGAGAGTGGACTTACAACTCGGGCGCGAATAATCAACGTCGAAGCTCGTTGAGCGCAACGGCCAAACGATTGCTAATAATAGAATAACGCGATAAACACTAATTACAGTCACGTGCTGTCGCGTGTGCGCTAGCCCTGATATAAAAATGCTAAACGCATCTCTGCGCCGGCGAGAGGAGCGGCGGCGGCGGCGGCGGCGGCGGCGCGGCCGTGCGTGTTTCGGCGAGAGACGTTCACCTGGAACCAGTTTGGCGGCTTTTTCGTTGCTTCCATTGTGACTGGCGCGGCACCAGAAGTTCGTGAAAAACCGTGACGAAGGTTGATAGCAGGAAAGAGAGAAGGAGTGCTCGCGGCACAGAGAGAGAGAGAGAGAGAGAGAGAGAGAATGAGAAGGAGAGGGCACAAGGGCGAGGGGAAAAAGCGGTACCCCCTAGTCGCCCCTCCCCTCCCTGGCCTCGGCTGGCGTCCGGTGGATGTCTACCGGTAAATTGCGGACAAGCCTAACTTCTTCTCGGCCACATTGTATCGTGGCAACTCGTACGGCGAGCCGAGGCGCGCATATGCGGGTGGACGGACGAGCAGCAGCGGTAGATCGCAGCGCACACAAGTTCCGCGCCGCGATCAACTTCCGCTGCGCATAAAATTAACGTCTGGGCCGGACAGGGAGGACGGAAGGGGCGCACAAGCTCAAGTGGAGCGAGTTAATTTCCGAAGAAATTCGTTCACCGGCCAATTTCGGGTGCTCTCCCCCCCCCTCCGTCCCCAGATGCAAATACGCGCAGCGGCGCGTCTGCTGCAGTTGGTCTCGCGTGTATTTTGTTCGAAAGATTCCGACTATCTTTGCCTCCCCCTTTCTCCCTGCCTTCCTCTCTCTTCTTCGCGCTGTCGGCGACGCGCGACAGTCGTTATTCTAATTTGGTTGTTTGTTTTTCCGCGTGTCGCGTCGTCGAGAGCGACGAGACGGAGCCGACGACGAGAGGCGGCATTTAAATAACGATTATCCATTTGCGACGACTGTAAATTCAATGCAATTAAATGCCTCGAATCCGGCCGCGAGCGCGACGCCTACTCTCTCCCGTTGCATACCGAATTTATAATAAAATTGTCGCCTTCGCTCTCCCTCTCTCTCCCTTCCTCCTTCTCTCGCGACTTCGCCCCGCGCGTCGGCGCTCGAGAAAGACGCCCGTTCTTCTCGCTGAATAATGTACGGCAGGACGGGGAGGGAGCAGAGAGAGAGAGAGAGAGAGAGAGAGAGAGAGAGAGAGAGAGAGAGAGAGAGAGAGAGAGAAAGTGTACAAAATTGTAGTTTTTTCCGTTAAATAAATAATGTTGCATGAAAAAAGAGATAAATACCAGAGTTCAAACCGTAGTAGGTAGTTGGTAGTCTCGCGCGGTGAAGCGTTTACTAATATTTAATATCGAGGGGGTAAACTTTGGAAGAATAAACATCTGGATTTTCCAGTTCGGCGTCGGCGGAGGGGGCAGGAGGGAGGAGGTGACCGAATTCCGCTCCCCGATGGAAATTATTAAACCAAACTCGGTTACGAAAGTATTCGAATGCAAAAAATATTCCCGTAGAATTTAGCCGAGGCGAGATTGCCAATTTATTGAGATTTACCTATTGTTCGCGAAATTTATACTCGCAACATTTCATCGAGACGCACAAATAGTCGTTGCGAGTATTTTTTTTCGATCACCGGCCGCGGCAAAGCAGCAACAGCGGCAACAGCAGCAGCAATATGTTTCGCGCGTTTCCGATTTCCCCGGTCTGGTCGCGCAGCAGCGCGCGACGCCGGCGACGATGGTGTTTCCTCGTTTCTAATTTCGCGCGACGTGGCCGCATCGCTCCTGCGCTGCCGCGACACGTTGCGAGAGTAAATTTCGGCCGAATTCCGTTATTGCGGCTAACAACGCGTATGTGCACCTACGCGGGGACATTGCTCGTGTGTCATCCTCCGCAGTGCAGCAGAGAGAGAGACAGAGGGGGGGGGGAGGGGGGGGGGATCGCCAGAAGGCAGTTCTCGCGAGCGGATTCGTCGACTCGACGGCGTCCATCGCCTATCTGACGATTAAGGGGACTAGAGGGTCAGATTACTGAAAAATCGTGCTTGTTTTTGATCATGATTTTGTGACGAACTGAATAAATGTGCAAGAATGAAAATTTTACATATATTTATATAACATATGAAGAGTAGAAAAATTTTGTTTTTAAACAAATACATCATATAAATACATCATCATCATATAAATACAAATCATATAAATACACGTCAACTTAAATTTTAAACGCGTTTTTCTCGAAATTTTATTGTTCAACTTTTTGTAGCGATTTCTCCAAAATTGAGCTTCGTATCGATTTGAAATTGTAAAGCAATAATATTTGTTCATGTGGCTCTCAGGTGAAGCATGGACAAGTCCGGCAAAATATTTCATTTCGAGATATTAATCTTTTTATTGTAAAAGAACTGAAAAACTTGAATTTCTTCCTAATAATAGCTGCTATTTTGTTAATTTTGTTCGATTGTTTTTTCTAGTGGTTCACCGGATAATGATAAGCCTCCTCAAGATTTCTAGCTAAATTCGCTGTGATCGAACCATCGAGAGCCGAGATACTACTGAAAAAACGATAACTTGAAAAAAAAAAAAGGAGAGTATATTTCAGTTATATATATCGTATATTTATACGAGTATTTGTTAATAAACAAAATATTTCTACTCTTCATATGTTGTATAAATATACCTAAAATTTTCATTCTTGCACATTTATTCAGTTCGTCACAAAATATTACCCAAAACAAGCACGATTTTTCAGCAATCTGACCCTCCAGTCCCCTTAAACGATCGGAAACGAGCGCGGCCCGCTCGCTTCGAGACTTTCGTACATTGCCGATATATTCGAGCGGCACGCTCGAGTTCGTCTCTGATTTAAGAACAGTCTCGAGACACACCGCCTGCGCTGTGAGCCGGCAGGAATCGAAGACATAAACCGTGCACCCCAGCGAGAGACGGCGGCTTCGCTACGAGCCGTTTCCGCGGCGGCGCCGCCGCGCCGCTCGGAAGAAATCCGGAGGCCGGGATCGGGAATTAAATCGACAGCGACGGGATAAACACACAGCGACACCGGCTGATAAAACGCGACCGGGCCGGGAAGACGCGAGCAAGCCACCGCGTGGACCACCGCGGCGTTATCGATATCCACACATTTTCTACCGGCGGGATCTAAAACGACCTTTAGCCAGAAAAATGCAAACGATCGCGCGCGCCGCGGCGAGGAGTGCGGTATGCCGATCGCGAGATTCCTCGATAAATTACACCGCCCCCCACTTTTCCCTTCCCCGCCTACCTTTGTCTCTCTCTCTCTCTCTCTCTCTCTCTCTCTCTCTCTCTCTCTCTCTCTCTCTCTCTCTCTCTCTCTCTCTCTCTCTCTCTCTCTCTCTCTCTCTCTCTTTCTCTCTCGCTGGCGCACGGACGCGAGTGCGGTGCGCATTAATGCGATTCCGCGCGTTTACGCCCGACGGTCAAATTTCTCCGTGGCGAGGCAAAAAGCATACCTTCTCGTTTACGCATCTCGACGGCGTATACACACACTCCCTCGCGACTCTTTATCGCGAAAGAAAGCAACGAGACGAGCAGCCGCGCCGGATCGCACCAGACACGCGTTCCGTTCATAGCGCCGGCCGAGCGAAACGCGGTATATTCGAAATGGAAAAGCCACCCACACTCTGGTGAAAAGGAGGACATGAGAGAGGTGCGAGAACGTGGCAACGCGCACGCACACTCCGATCTCTCGTCGCCCACCGAAAAAGCTCGGAAACCGGCCGGCGAGAGGCGAGAGGCGAGCGGCGAGCGGCGGCGGCGGCGGTGGCGGCGGCTCAAGTGATTTGCATGCGCGACAGGTGCAACGCGCGCGAGTCCGGTGTATTACGTGTTTAATTCACGTGTCTCGCGTAGCCGGCGCTACGCGATTCCACTGATTTCCATAATGCAACCGGAGCGCGCACAGGATCCGCCCCGGATTGACCGTATTTTTTCGGCACGCGAGACGAATCACCGTCGCCGCCGCCGCCGCCGCCGCCGCCGACGACGACCCGACCGGAGCGGAGCGTTTACGCGTCGCCTATCGATCGCGTTAACGTCGACGCCGCCGCGTTAGCGATACCGGAAGCGACGACACCGTGCGTGCGTGTGTGTGTATGTGTGTGTACACCAAGCGTCATGAATGTCTCGATTGGTCCCCGTCTGTTTGTTTTCGTTGTACTTTGCGCGCTCGCGACAGATAAGATAGGCGTGGGCACACAAATACGTGCTGGCGTTTCTGTACTTTTGTATACTCTGACGGAGTCCTTGTCCGCGAGCGCGCACTGATTTTCCAGTTCGACAAAGAGACCGAGTTTACCGTCTCAGACATCCTGACCGATCCTCCCGCGGCTGGGGGAAAAATAAGGAAGCGGCTTATCATTGTGTGGACTCTCGCGTCCGGTGGCTGTTATCGATCACGCAGGCTACTATCAATGACGCGTTATCAGCTCCGCCGCACCGGCCAAAGTCGCAACCAACGACACGACGACGACGGCAGCGCCGTAAACGTAATCACCGGGGAGCGCAACGACGTAGCCGGGATTAAACAAGCAACAAGCACCGGGGTATGAGTTTCATCGGACGAATATCCACATCGCCGCGCATCGCGCATCGGTTGCGTTCCCAGCGGGGATCGTTGAATTCTAAGTATTCCGCTCCGTCTCGTCGCGGAGCGTGTTCCGAATATACGCGCAGCCCCGCGAACGCCTGAAACGAAGAAGCGGAGAAAAAAGAGGCTGCGAGGGAACGCGGAGAAGGAACAGAGGGGGGAGGGGGAAGAACAGAGAGAGGAACGAGGGAGAGGGAGATGGTCGTAAAACAAAGCGCGCGCGCGCGCGTTCCCTCTCTCTCTCTCTCTCTCTCCCCCCCTGCTCCCCCCGGCCGCACTCTAAAGTTCTAACGACCGGTCCGGCCCGATAAACCGTGTGTATATACGTGTGTACGACGCGGTGGCGGCGATGCAACGCGGGGAGCGCGCATGTGCACGCGTGTGTGCACGCGGATGAAAGTCCACGGGGTCATCCACCAGTAGGGAGGCCACGATGCACACATTCGCTTCGTTCTGCGCACGGCAGCGGCAGCGGCGGTGGCGGCGGCGGCGGCCGCGGCCGGCGGGCCGCCACGTTGGAATTACGTTCGACATTGGATTAACGTACCGAAAACTCGTTTACGTGTTTTGTAATTGCCGAGAGCGGGAGCGAGAGTAACCCCGAGACGGCGCACGGCCGAGGACGCGGGCCGAGGTGACGACGCGACGCGACGTCGGAGGAGGTCCTGGGAATGTCCTGGGAACGGTAACACCGCGCGCGTCGTTCGACCGATTACGGACGGGAAAGCGAGAGACCACGATTCCGAATGCTATTCGAGTGCTCTGCCGTGCACTCTGGACGATGCGCGAATGAGAATCGCGCTTTTAGCGGGCGAAAGCTGTTTCGCCCGGAGAAATCTGCGGGGCCGGGGGGTTTCGAGTTTTTCCTTTTTTTCTTTCATCTCGGACTTACCGTCGCGTCGTTGCTGTTACTCGCGATTACGTTGGTTGGTTCCGTTCTCTCTCTCTCTCTCTCTCTCTCTCTCTCTCTCTCTCTCTCTCTCTCTCTCTCTCTCTCTCTCTCTCTCTCTCTCTACACCTGCATAATTACATTCCAAAGAATAAGTTACACTCTGCTGGAAGCATCCTCGCGCGTAATTTATACCTCTCCGTGTGTATCTCAGGCGATAAAAGATTCCCTTGTAATCGGTTTTCCCATGTCGTAAAACTTGGCTACGGCGAGACTTGGATGTACAGATAAGAGGAGGAACTTGCGCGCGGGCGCAAGGTTTAACCTCTTCGTTGAGGCGCGCTTAAATTGCCTTCTCAAAAATTACGGACAAACGAGTTATCGATAAGAGCGGAAACATGCCGCAATTACGACATATTGCCTGGATTCATTACCCGGGCATAAATCAAGCGCAAAATAACCATGTCATAAATTAACAGCACCGTGCCTTAATTGAGAGTTCCTTAAAATTTTATTCGCCATTACCGCCGATCCCGCGCCGGTTGGGAGACGCGCGCGCGCGCGCGCGCGCATACCGGCTAAAAGGGTTAAGAATTAATAACAGTAAAAGATCCGTCTCGTCCCCGCGACTCTCTGTTCTCCGCTCTGCGAGCGGCGCCGTGCGAGCGCGTTCGCGCTCTTAAGTACTCGGGACAAGGACGGGACTTTACGACCGTGTCGAATCGCCGGTTACTCATGCGTGCGCGCTTTTAGTGCTGATCGAAGTCCGCGACTCCGGGAATTAGATCAAGCCGGCTACACACGATACGTCGTTCTCACGTACGTTTTATATCCCCGATTCCTGGCGAGTCGCGCAGAGTTAACAGCCGATCGTCCAGTCGAGGTAAGGAGCTGCGGCTGTACATTTCCCTCCGCGCCGGGACAAGACGGCGGCGGGAGAAAAATCGCGCCTACTCGACGGGAAAAGAGGGAAAGATAAGAGGCGAGGAGAAAAAAGAAAGCGCAGGACGCGATCATTCGGCATCATCGGGGCATCCGGGGACGCCGGCTGCGCCGCGCCGCGCCACGCATACTTCGCAAGAAACGACGAGAGGCGCAAGACAATCGACACCGTCGCGTCGTCGTTTCTCCGAGTCTTCCGAAAACAAGCGCCGGTCAGACTCGCGCAAAGTTTGCACCGAGTCGCCGAAAAGGGAAAAAGCCGCGGCGAGGGAATAACCAGACGAGTATACTTCGTTTCGGTCTGACGCCACTTCCGCGTTATTATGTAGAGCCGTTTGCTATCTTTTCGCGTCAGACGAGATAAAGCCGCGCTCTCGCGGAGAGGAAACTCGCGGCCGTCACGTCGATTCCGACCATTTCTGGATGGCTCCCTCCACCCCCCCCTCTCTCTCTCTCTCTGCGCACGGTGATTCGCAACGGTTCAATTGGATCAAGCCCGTCGCTACGCGCGATGCACCTTGCACAGGATCCGCACGGACGATTCGAGCTCTCGTTGCGGGGCGCGGTCGAGAACCGGGAGAGCGAGAGAGGAGAGAAAGAGAAAGAGAAAGAGAGAGAGAGAGAGAGAGAGGAGGAGGAGGAGGAGCAGGAGAAGCGAGAAGGAGCACAAGCCGCGGCCGCCGTAGCGAGAGAGGATATCGGCGCTAGCTATGAAAAATCCTGCCGGCTAAAGCCGAATTTACACGGTTCACTAGCGACGACCATCCCGAATCGTTCGGAGCGAACGCGCATCGGACAAACGGGTTTTTGTTTAGAGTATCGCCGACGAGCAGAACCACCCACAATGCATTCCGGCAACGCGCGCGCGCTTCCACGGGACACGCTCGTGACTGCTGAAGAAGCTCGAGCAGCAACCGAGGCGTTCCGCGAGTCGTTTAAACTTTCCTCGTCGCGTCCGCGAGTCAAATCGCGAGAGAACTCGGCTTAAGCTGCGCTACGATGCGATTCCCGCTGCTTCCGGGATTCCCGGCTAGCCGTGCATGAATTTAATACGCGCAATCTCGGTGACGAGGGGCGGGGGGAGGCGGGCGGACGATAAAACGACAAACGAGAGGGAACCTCTCGACGACGAAAGATCGACGTACCGAAACCGAGACAAACTAATTGTAAACGAGCCTCGAGGAGAGCACGGGATAGACGAAAGGGGGGGGGGAGTTTACAGGGGGACGAGAGACGAGGTGGCGAAGGCAGAAGAGAGTAAGGAGCAGCGGCAGCGGCACAAGAGCCTCGTATTCGACGCCGAGATTCCAGTTTCTCCGTTAGTCGAGAAGCGAGGCGACCACGGAGGAGATGAGAGGGAAAAAGAGAGAGGGGGGGGGGAAGGAGAAGTCTCTCGCCGTATATACGCCGCCGAGGCAACAGCCTAACTCGCCGAGGTCGGGTCGAATAATAAAATAAAAAAGCACGCCGGTGGAGACGGGGTGCAAGGTGGTGGTGCGGTAAAAGGTAGAAGAGGAAGAAACTTCGCTACGACCAACGATGGGTGGTTACGTGTTGCCGGCGGCTAGTGTTGGTGGAGAGAAAGAGATGCAACCGAGGAATCGAAGAGGAGAGGAAGCAAGAGAGAGAGAGAGAGAGAGAGAGAGAGAGAGAGAGAGAGAGAGAGGGAGGGAGGGAGGGAGAGTGAGAAAGAAAGGGACCTCGGCGTTGCCACATGCTCACTGAATTTCCGAGCGCCTCAAATATAAAGGCCGTCTTTATAAGACCGCGCCGTGTGCTATGCGACTTGCGCCGCTTCGAAACTCGCATCAAATTCTTGACGTCTCATTAAACATCGTCAGGTTTCAACGAGAGGAACGTTACGGCGCTTTACGCACGGCGAGGCCGTTCCTACGTGCGCGAGTAACGAATCGCGCCGGACACAGAGAGGCCGTTCTTCTCTCGCCCCTTTCTCCTTCCAAAGAGAAAGAGAAACTGCAAAAGAGCGCGCGCGCGATGGATATTATATAAAGTCTCCGACTCAGTCTGCGCGTATCGCCTGGCATAATAGCCGGCGGCCGCTAATTAATTGTTGTTTTCATAGGCCAATTTGCCGTCGAAATGTCGGTCGGCGCGCACGCGCGCGCGCCAACGGTCGCCTGCTTAAGAAACGATTCGCCTGCCAGGAATGATTAACTGCTAACAGTGCGATATCCTCGATAATCTCGCTCGAGTAGCGCCAACCTCAGTTCTACCGTTCTTATTAACACCCCATTATCTTATTATGAAAATAAAGATACGCGCGCGCGGGGGTGTGTGTGTGTGTGTGTGTGTGTGTGGGTGTGTGTGTGTGTGTGTGTGTGTGTGTGTGTGTGCATGTGCGCGCGATAACAGAGCGCTATTTAAAAGCGCTCCATTGTGGCGTAATGTCGTGTTAATAGGTATTTGATGAGCGCCGATGCGCCGTACCCGATACATTGTATCACAGCGGCGGCTGACAAACAATAACGCGTCAATATTTTATTCATTTCCTCCGGCGGCGGGAGGGAGGGACGGCAATTTGCACGCGCCGCCGCGAGCCATGTGTCTTGCCGAAATGCAAGACGTTTCGCAACGCGCGTTTCGCAAAAGCGAGCCACGTGTGATTGTTGACGCGGGCAAATTGCATTTCTCCGACTTGTTTGTTCGGGCATTAATAAGCAATCTGCGGGACTGCAATTGCAGCGCCTTTTTCGCCGGACGCGAAACAAGGCCTCCTCTCGCTCTCGCTCCTCTCTCTCTCTCTCTCTCTCTCTCTCTCTCTCGCGGTGGCGTGCAATTACGCGCGATAAAAATTGCGACGATCGCGCACCGCGTGCGGATCAATTCTTATGAATTTCAATCGGCCGGCGTGCGATTAAAAAACTCCTCGTCGGGGGAAGTGCATCTTTTCGACTCTCTCATGCCGCCTCCGTGGCCGCGATTGCACCCGGGCTCCCAAATTAACGCCGCCATTATTTTCAGCATAATAAACGACACTCGCTCCGGGGGAAAAAGGTACCGAAAGTAACAAAGGGGGCAAAAAGAAATAGATAAAAAATCGCCGGGCTCGCGTTGCATTATTTCGCGGAAATCTATCGCATTACCATCGCATTTTTCATTACGCGCGCGCACGTACAATTTCAACCGGCGGCGGTTATATTTCCACCGTTGCGCCGAAATTTACGTTTCGGCGAAAGCTCGTGGTGGAATAACGGCCGCCGCGTTTGCGCGCGTCCCCTCGAATAAATTAAGTGTCCGACAAAGTGCGCGCGGGTCCGATCGATGGACACGTTGACCGCGTCAGAAAATTCATTAACTGTTTTTTCGGCCATTATTTACGCGGCTCACCGGCGCTCGTCCGTCGCGCGTTATTTCTCGAATTATGATATTCCGCCAGCGCGAGCAAGAGAGAGACAGAGAGAAACAGAGACAGAGAGACAGAGAGAGAGACAGAGACAGAGACAGAGAGACAGAGAGAGAGAGAGAGAGAGAGAGAGAGAGAGAGAGAGAGAGAGAGAGAGAGAGAGAGAGAGCGAGCGAGCGAGCGAGAGAGAGAGAGAGAGAGAGAGAGAGAGAGAGAGAGAGAGAGAGCGAGAGAGAGAGAGAGAGAGAGAGAGAGGAAGCGTTATTTATTGAGCACTCTGGGACAGTGTTCCCTCAAGCGCAAGGAAGTCAAAAATGATACAAAGAATTTTGAGTTATACATTAGTTGAAAGAATTTGCAAGGTAAGTATAAACAAGTAATGGAATAATATAAAATAAAATACAAAAAAAATAATATAATGAATAGTGATATAAATAATAATAGATTAATATAGAGTAATATAAAGTAATAGAGTAATAATTAGGCAGTCGGGGAGTGAAGACGGTCGCCAATATTGTATTTCATACTATTGTAGCGGAGAGAGAAAGAGAGAGATATGGAGAGAGGAGGAGGAAGAAAGATACGAACGAATGGAAACCCCCCATCGCAGTAGTCGAGAGAAATCGCCGACGACAGGAGAGAAATAACGCCGGGCCGGTTCGCGGCAAACCGGAGAGAACGCGATGCACCGCGGGCTCGTAAAAATGAATTATCGCATTCGGAATTATCGACCGCGAATGCGTGCGTGCGTGCGCGCGCGCGTTATTTCCGCTGGGTCGAAAATCGAATTTATCGGGACTCGGAGCGCCGGGACGTACACCGATCGTCGTCCGCGAGGAGTCGAAACGTTAATCGCGCCCCATTTTTTTTTTCCAACGCGTCTCTCTGAATTTCGATAACGCCCGCCGCCATCGCCGCGACGCGCGTCCTCTTTTCTTTTTTTTCTCCGCGGACGAATGAAATTCTTCTCTCGCTCCCGGAGAACGAAGAAAGGAAGGAGCGGGCGCGCACAATTTGTTTACATCATCCGACGATCCGTTCTTTCCGCTCGCGTATGTTCTGAATTTCACGTTCGCGGAATTTCCGGACATACCGGGATTTCAACGCGGCGGCGAACGTGATGTAAGAAAGGCAATCTGGCGCGCGAAATAATCGTACACTTCCCATTCCGACGAGCTGGCGACTTCATGGAAATTAATGCGATTGCGCGCGCGCGGACACCGCGGCGCGGCGGTGCAATTGCGTTTAAAGAGCATTTATTCCGCGAGCCTGTTTTTCCCTCTCTCCCTCCGGGCCGGGGCCCGGCAATGAATTATATCTCATCTCTGCGGCAGGATGGTACTGTTAGCTGCATTAAGAAAATTGTTTATAGGCAAAATAGCGGCGGCACCGCTACAAAAACGGCTATATCGCGCGCTTGTAAAGCCGCGCCGGACCGGCGTGTGTGGGTACACCGGTTAAGCGAAGCACGTGTTTTTCTTGGCAAAAACGAGCAGAAAATGCGGAAACACCTGTTACCTGTGTGATACATTATTTCGCGATACTCCTGACGTCACTACGGAATACGGCAAGAGGAGGACTCTCTCTCTCTTTCTCTCTCTCCTAGCAGCGCACGGCGCGCGAGGCCCGTACATTTTCGAGCAAAACAAATCGATCGAGCGCGACAAGGAGAACACGCCCACGCTGCACACCGGTAGCTTTAATTTTAATTTCCGAGCCATTCACTCCTCTCCCGCGGGGCTTTCTCGCCGAGCTCTCGAGAAAATGACGATGACGACGACGACGACGACGACGACGACGACGACGACTACGCGGCGAATTGCCGAGAGACAAAGGACGATTCGACTCATATGGGAAAAGTGCATTTTTCGGCGATCAGCGGGCCGCGAGTCTCGATGAAAACATCCCGCGTGTCACACGACGAGCAAAAAAGCTCTGTTCCTTTTTTCAACGCCCGCCGCAGAATGCGGCGGCGGCGTCTCGCGGCAAAGCGAAAACGAAAAACACGTCCATTAAGACCGCTTTAGCATAATCGAGCCAAATGTACGCGCGAAAATTCCGCCTTGCTTTCGCACGATGCAGTCAGCTCGTCAAAAACAACGGTCGAAGAAAGGTCACTCGTTGTACATTCAGCGTCGCGCAAATAGAGCAAAGGAATGCGGTGAGTAAAAATTTTTAACACTGTCAGTTTTATCCTCCGTTGAAGGTACATTCCCTCCACCCCCGCCATACACACACACATACACACACACATACGTGACAAACACATTGCGGCGGAGGATGGTGATTGACAGAAGAGAAAAATATGAGCAAGAGCAAACCGACGTGTGCACAGAATATTGCTTCTTTTTTGCTAAACGACACTGTTTAAACCAGCGGACGCTCGATTAAACAATATTGAGATAAACGATCGATCAAACCGCTCCGGAATAATAGAGAGAGGGAAGGACTCTGGTCCGCCGTTGACAACGCGCGGCAATGGCATCGCGAAATAAAGGTCTCGTCGTCGAGCTAAATACCCAGCCGAGAGTCGAAACGAGACGAAATCGCCCACCGACCGCCTCGTTATTTATCGGCGGCCCCTCATTTTTTCAATTGTTGTTCGCGCGCGCGCGATTCGGAAAACACCGATCTGCCGCGCGCAACAACGAGGACAGTTAAAGCCGCCGGTCGCTAAAAACGCTGCGTCATCGTTATGCATTTTTTAAATATCCCCGCATCGTCGGAAAAAACGCACCGACGTGGTTTACACGCGCGCTGCTCTCTCTCTCGCGCGCACGGTGTTAATTAGTCACTTCGCTGCGAATTATCGGCACGCCGAAAAGCCGATAAAACTACAACAGTTTCGACAATTTGCCGTGCGTTTCCATTTTCAGTCACCTACCCGTCTCTCTCTAGTCTTCCCCCTCCCCTCCTGCGCACCCACCAGTATTACGTGCGCACGCCTAACACGCGAATACGTGATTGTAAATAAAGACTCAATTATCGTATCGCGCAAATGTTATGTCTTTCTCTGAATCGTGCCGAACGCACATATCTGCGCGCGTATCATTTACGTTGTTATTAATAACACGATCAGGGATCAATAGCGCGCGCGCCCGGCTGTGCGCGCCGGGGATCGATTGCCCTTTAAAATTTATCTCGAAATTATCGAAATTGGATATGTTTTCAGCCGCGTTTATCGCCAAAGTGATTGATTTATCGTTACTACTAACTCGGGCTCGAGTTTCATTCCACAATAATCTTCTTTCCTCGTTTATTTCACAGTTGTACGTATTCGCCGATGCGATATGCGTTTTCGGTGTTTCTCCCTCTCCACACGTGCACACACACGCACACGCGCGTGTGTTTTTCCCGAATAATCCCGTTTTGTTTCAGCAAAAGTAAGGAAAAAGCAACGTCGGTTTCGCGAGATCCGCTAATTGAAAAGCAGGCGGCATCACCGCGCGAGGAAAGCACCGCGCGCGGCGCTCACGGCGAGAACGCGAAATCTCCAAATGTCATAATCCCGAGTTTACACGGAAATGCGGCGCGCGAGCAATATTCATTTCGTTGCGAAAGCGCCACGTAGAAAAATACCAGGGTCTCCGCCGAACGTACACGAATATATCCCCGGGTTGGCCGGAAAACGCGCGCGGAAAAAAGAAGCGCATAATCGCGATCCGCGGGAGGCGCCGCGCCGCGCCGCGCCGCGCTGTGCGTCACGTGCGAAACACATACAACGCGCAATATACAATGTATACGGCCGAATGGCCCGGTCTTAATCTTCATTAATTTGAGATTGAGGTCGAGAACGAGCGGCAGGGCGGCGCATTGCGCCCGCAACAGAGCGCACAAATTCGAGATAATACATTTTCGAAATAGCGTTTCGTCCCTCCCGCCAGACTCCCACTCGCCCCCCCTTCCCCGCCTCCGGCGATTAACGATTCCTCGGGAATGTCGTCGGAGTGGTCGCTATTCTCCTCCCATCTGCCTCGCGGATGTTTTTCGGCAGACGGAATCTCGGGACCGATGACATTTCGAGATAACGCGGCTCTCTTCTCCATCTCTCTTTCCCTCCCCCTCTCGCCCCCCCCTCTCTCTCTCTCTCTCTCTCTCTCTCTCTTTCCATGGTGTTTTCGTTCATCTGAGGCGCATAACGAAAACACGCGCGACATTGACAGTGCATTAGCGAGTCGGCTAATGTGCGCGAGAATCCGCATTAGCGTGTGATTCGTGCCGCCAGCCGGTGACGTCAGCCGTTCGTTTCTCCGCGCGATAAAGCCGCGCCGAGCCGAAAATCCGCGGCCTTGTCGAGCGTGTCACATCGTGCCGGTAATTTTAGACACACGGTTTGACAGCACATGCTGTTGCGACAGCCGCGGTACACGTATTCGTCAGCATCCATCCGCATCGTGCGCGCGTTATCTCGTCCGTATGCGCGGCCGTCGTCGTCGCGGAGGACACGGAGGACGCGTCTCGCCGTCGCTAGTAAAATTTCCGTCAGGACGATAACGTTACGCGCGAGTCGCAGCCTCCTCGAGAGAGGAGCCGAGAGGTGTGCCGCGTAATAAGCATATGACGCGTAACCGCGTAAATCGGAACTGGTTCCCACCGAGAGAAGGGGGGGACGGGGGAGAGAGAGAGAGAAAGAGAGGCACGGCCCATTTCTCATTCATCGCATAAACGCGCGCGGACGCGTGCGCGTATAAAATAAGTACGAGAGAGCGTGACGAGTGTATCTCGCCGGCAGAAAGAGAACAGCGGGAGCGAGCGAGCGAGCGAGCGAGCGGAGAGACGGCTTGTAAGCTGGAGGGAAAAGAGAGGCAGAAGAGAGCGGCACTTCGGAGCAGCACTTAGGGATAATAAACTACCGCGACAGCGACAGGGGGTGGCGCGACATCTTTCGCGGCGTACTACCGGGGCAGATCTTCCGAAATTGATCGCGCAACGCGCATACTCTCATTACAACCAGCGGCCACCAGCGCAGTGGTGGTGTGTACAACAATAAATGGACTTTTCCCCGACGGCGGCGCGGCGTCGGGAGGGAAAGGGAGGAAGGCTTTTTCGTCAACTTTCTCGGCCGATTTCTACGAAATTTCCACGAGATTAAAGAGAAATCAAACTCGCGAGCGAGCGCTCTTCTCGCAGCTGCGTGCTTTCTCACGCTTACCCTTTATTCGCGGAGGAAAAATGGCACTTTCGCGCAGATTACAAGTGCTGGTGCGAGTGTCGACGTTCGGTCGACGCGATCAAGAGAGAGAAAGAGAGAGAGAGAGGGACGCCGGAGGAGAGACTCTCCCGTGACGCGGGCAGCCTCTTCGCTCGAGAAAGGAGCGGTCGCCGCAACCCCACGTTTGCACACGCACAAACATGCACCACCGCACTACGACGGGGGTGCGAATCCCGCGATGCCCGTGTCGATACGAAAAGAAGGCACCCCCTCATTACACGGGACTCACGCTCGCTCGCAATGGCCGAACTGTGGACATCCGGAAGCGTACGTTGAAGGACGCGGTATCGCAAGTGCGAGCGGACAATCGAGGAAAACAAAGGGGGACGGAGAGGTCGAAAGGAAAAAAACAATGCGCGGCGTACTCGTGCGTTATAAAAAGTGCGCCGCGACATCAATTCGGAGCAACGAACGATCTCGATTACCGCGCGAGTGGCGGATTTACGAGAGAGAGAGAGAGAGAGAGAGAGAGAGAGAGAGAGAGAGTGAGAGAGAGAGAGAGAGAGAGAGAGAGAGTGTGTGTGTGTGTGTGTGTGTGTGTGAGAGAGAGAGAGAGAGAGAGAGAGAGAGAGAGAGAGAGAGAGAGAGAGAGAGAGAGAGAGGAGAGAGAGAGAGAAGCACGCCAACTCGCCGCGCAGAGAAAGCACCACCCACCGCTATTCCGATTTTCCGCCCTGCGTACACACGACCGTACGCACATTCGAGTGATACCGTAAACACGCATGCACGCACGCACGGGGACACGCATCGGCGCACAGGGAGCAGCGATCGACGCGAGCGATCTCGTCGACGGCTCGTGCGCCTCTCTTGTGTATGTATGAATTAGATTTGCACTCACCGATACTACAGCAAGTCCGAGTGTGCCGAGCGTTGGTGATGAAGGGTGGCGAAACGCGTGGCTGGGGGAGAGACGACGACGCCGCGCCTGATAAATCCAGCTCCGAGCAGCAGCAGCGACGACGACAACCACGAAGACGCACACTTGACAACGGACAAGGCGCACTTGGCGCTTGCACACTGCTACCGTTGGCACTGTGATCCGTACACGCACTCGCGACCACGAACGCGACAGGGTAGCACGACAGGGTCTCGCGGACGACGCGACCACAGCCGCCCGCGCGGTCAGCGACTACGGCGACCCACGACTCGACTCGAGATTTTTAACACTGCTAACTTCACAATACCGACGACTACGAGGACGCGCGGTTCCTCGTTCTCTCTTTTCGTTCGTTCGTTCGTTCGTTCGTTCTCGCAGCCGCGCGCGTCGATGCGGCTTCGCGCACAATGTTACGACGGCGACGACAGCCACGAAGCTCGCCCTCTTTCTGTCGCTCGCTCTCGCCCTCTCCTCTCTCGCTCTCTTGCTCTTTCTCTCGTCCGTATCACAAGTCGCGCACGACCTACGTCTGTTACACTCGCCGCCGCCGCGACGAAGGAGCGAGGAGTGTGTTTTGCCTTATATTTTTTTCGCCGTACCGTCCGCGGACAACGAGAACGACGACGACGCCAGCTCTTCGATCGCTCGATCCGCCGCGATGCCGTGTTTGCGACTGTTCTCGGGAGACTGGCGGCCGCAGCGCGATCGACCAATAGCTGCCCGGCTTTCACCGAGCGCCATCTTGCCCCTACCCGAACACAAAGAGGCTACCCGGCCGAGTGCTGACGGAAACGCACGAAGCCTCTCGCTCGGTCGCCACCGCGTTTCCACTCTCCCTGTTCTCCTACACCACCTATGTGCTATATTGCCGCGGCGCCGCACCACCACCCTAACCTACTACTAGCAGTAGCCAAGCGGGTAGATCGACGTGCGTTTTGCGGCTTCGTTTCTTCCTCGGTGTGCCCCAACTTTCGATACGGGCTTTTACGGGGGCGCGCGCTCGCCGAGCGACAATCCGACGGGATTATTCCCGCGAAGCGGGAAGCTACGCGGAGGCGCGAGCTCGCGTGCGATCGGCGATATTTCGGACGGACGACTCGACTCGCACAACGTGGTGTAATCGCGGCGGCGATTTGCAAAGCCGCTCGAAATTGCCGTAATGCGCGAAACTCTACACTCTCGGCTCGGTCGCCCGTGAGATGCTCACTTCCAGCGGCCGCTTATCTCGATCATCGCACACGCCCGCTCTCGCTCTCGGCAGCTCGGCACTCCCAGCGACGGACGGAATCGTCGCCGGCGAGTCGAGATTGCGAGGGGACACGAGACGATCGCGATTCTTACAGTGACTGCTGCGCGCGCGAGTACTTTCACGATGAGAGTAGTAATTTTTATCGAGGGTTGAGCACATTCATTCTGCTTACACACGAGGCAGAGATACATGACGATAAATAAACGCATGGGAAATGAGAAACAAACACTTAACATGTATGGTTTGACTAGGTTCATCTATATGTACGTACCTCAGCTTTAAGATCGAAACTTGCGTCAATCACGGCGACGACTCGCGTCAAACATGCCGTCGGCAGGCTGACGATGTAAACGCTATCGATTTGGATCCCGACCGTCACGTACCATAACCTCGATACTTTGCGCGACATTCCCGACAGCCTATTTCGCGCAATATTCGCTTGTGCCGGCTGACTGACAATCGACGTGTCGAGCTTACCTTCGGCACTCCCGGCGACAATTCGCGCCCGACACTCGTTCTTGGCGAGTCGAAGTCACGACAGATACGGGACGGCTTTTCGGATATGTCAATGCTATCATCCGTGCCGAAAAGCCCACCATGTCCCGAAACTGAAACGATTGCGATTCTCCGAGCACCGATGCGCATCGACACTTTTGTTACGTGAGATGTAATTTCGAGTAACTTTCTAGTGATTTTTTATCTCGAAAAGCGCACGAAACTTGTTCTCGTCGTCATCGACGATAATTCGCGTCATTATTCATTAACAGTTTGGGGATGTGAACGACATCGATTTGGATCGTCAATGCCGCGCATCATAACCTTCGATCTCGCGCGTAATATTTCCGATGGCTACCTCGCGAAATACTCATCATCGGAGCGCAAAGCTTACCTCTGGCGCTCCCCGGAGATGACAATTCGCACGCGGAATTTGCTCTTAACCAGTCAACATCGCAAAAGATACCGGATGGCTCCTCGAATATGTCTTTGCCGCTCCGCGATCCGTCTCGGAAAGGCCGCCATATTCTGGAACTGTGACGATTGCGATTCTCGAAGTACCGATGCGTATCGATATTTGCGAGATATACTTTCAGTAGCTTCCTATGTAATAATTTCGTCTCGAAAAGCGCACGAAACTTGTTTTCGTCGTCATCGGTGATGATTCGCGTCGAATTTCTCGATGACGAGTTCATTAATAAAATTGCATCGATTTGGATCGCCGGCATCGCGTATCATAACCTGTAATACCTTGCGCGACGCTTCCGACGGCTAATTTCGCGAAATACTCACTTTCGGCGGTTGATTTACGATCGAAGCGCAAAGCTTACCTCTGGTGCTCCCCGGAGACGACAAATCTTGCGTGACACTCGCTTTTAGCCAGACGACATCGCGAAAGATACGGGCTGGCTTTTCGGATACGTTATCGCCCCGCCATGACCCGTGCCGGAAAGGCCGCCATATTCCGGAACTGCGACGATTACGATTCTCGAGGCACGCCGATGGACGCCGACGCTTCTGTTACGCGAGGTATGTTCTCAAGAAATTTGTAACAATATTTCATCTCGGAAAATGGGCTAAACTTATTCTCGGCGATAATTCGCGTTAAAATGTTCGTTGACAGATCGAGATTGTAAACGACGTCGACTTAAATCGTCGGCACCGCGCATCATAATCTGTGCGACACCCCCGACACACCCCCCGCCTGTTTTGTGGAATCTGGTGGAATACTTACTCTCGGCAGCCGATTCACGATCGACGTGCGAAGCTTACCTTTGGTGCTCCTGGGTGATGACAATTCGCACGCAGAATATCCCCTTAGCGAGTCGACATCGCAGCAGATTGTGTCACGTGACAATCCGTTCCGCGGCTGATTTGTCTGCGGTATTCAAGTCGCGATTTACCAGGCACTTGTTCGTCGTAAGTACAATTGCGTCGAGTTTCTACAATAAATCAATGCAAGTAATAAAACATTCGTATACGTACTACGTAAGGTAGTGAACGTGAAATGCGCTTGAGATTCAAAAATTCTTCGGAAGCCCAAGTGACGCCATCTCGAGGTGAAGTAGCGCTCGGTCGATAAAAACAGAAGGGCTTATCGTTGTCAATTACATTCATGTGGTCCCCGAGACGAGTACGATAGTTTTTTGCGGTTATGTTCATTCCGTTGAACAATATTTGAAGCGCAAATCACGTATAATATTTTTGATCAATCTTTATTTTAACAACGGTCAGTTTTCGTGGGCTCGAGACGCAAAAGTATTCGTTTCGACGAATGGAAACGAGGAATGGAAACGCTCGATAAGAAGAAAACCTGGACGGACGAGGAGCGTTTAGCACTCGCCACCAAGTTGGATGCCGAATTGGACGAGTACATAGACAACCTGGAAAAAAAGAAATATACGGAAGGATGGTCGGAGGACAAATGGCAAGAAGAAATGGACAAGCATCCGTTCTTCATGAGTACCGCGCCGAAACCCGGTGAGGAGCTGTCCCCACTGATGGAAGGTTTGCAACAGCTCAAGTACGGAGAGGACGAAAATACTCCCGAAGGTACGTTGTCATCTGCGACATGCCTAAATTGTTCTCGCTTCTAATTGCTTTTGATATACACACACACACATGTGCAACTGCATGATATATCTGCTTTCTCATACTTGTGTCGTGTAGAATTAGCAAATAATTACAAAGAGGACGGCAACTTCAACTACAGGCACAAAAAGTATCGGATTGCGATTCTTAGTTATACAGAAGGAATCAAAACCAAGTGTAAAGATAAGGAATTGATGGCCCAGCTCTATAATAACAGAGCAGTTGCCCATTTCATGTTGAAAAATTATAGGTACAAAGTTTGATAATTGTGTGTATTAAATGATCGACATATTTAGTGGGCACTATTGTATAATTCAATAACAAAATTACAGGTCAAGTTTAAACGACTGTAAACTTGCTCTAAGTTTGAAACAAGAATACCCCAAAGCCTTACTTCGAGCTGCCACTTGCAGTTTTCATCTTAAAGATTATGATCAGTGTATTGAATTGTGCGACAAGCTTCTTGCTAAGGCAGCGACTGATAAAGACATTTTGAAATTACAAAACGATGCTGTGCTTGGAAAAGTAAGGACTATTGATAAATATATATGCACATGTAGACTTTGATTATAAAATATTACTCCTTGTACAATATTGATAACTATAGGCATGTTTGGAAAGAGATAAGAGAAAACAAACAAGGTTAGAGAAACAATTGAACAAAGCTGATGAGAAATTATTGAAGGCAGTTTTAGAAAGAGGTATCAACATTCAGACAAGTAACAATCTAAAGATAGAACTAAGCGATCTGGACCACAATGAGTCACACATACCGCAAAAAAGAGTAGAGTTGGACACAAATAACAGGCTGTTATGGCCAGTGTTAATTTTATATCCAGAGTCAATGCAAAGTGACTTTGTGCAAGGATTTCACGAAGACACATTGTATGTTTCCAACTTGCAAAATTCTCTCTTTTCCTCAGTCACATATATTACTTTATTGTTAGGATACATTTCCCTATTGTTTTTGCAGATTCCTAGAACAATTGACAGACATATTGAGTGTGCCCCCTGAATGGGACACGAAACATGAGTATAACGTCGAAAATATAAATGTATATTTTGAAGGCAAGAAGGAACTTTCTATCCATGTGATAAATGTTCAGCAGACATTAGGCAAAATATTGCAAGACGAACGGTGAGACAATATTTCCTTATCGATGAGAACGTGCAAGAATTGTCATTAAAATGTGAAAATTTGTTTTTCAGCTTCACAGTCCGTCACGGCATGCCAACGTTCCTCATACTCGTTAAATCCAGCAAGGCGGAGGAACGTTTTCTAAAGCAATACAATATTTAATTGTTCGTGCTTGCGTTGTACAGGCTGTATAGATTGCTACTGGCGAATAAATTTTATTGTATCAACGTCGCGCAAGGTTGCTATATTTTCTCGCAATAAGTGTGCTCGTTTTTCTTTATTTATCTCGTCTAAATCCCTCGACCTGCCGTTTCAGCACTCTGAACGCCCGCTCCTTTCTTCCTAAGCGAATCCTCCACCGTCGCCGTCGCGCGATCGTTTCGCAGGACGTGCGGCAGGATCGGTAAGCGACCAAGAGACATGGTCGCTCGGAAGGTGGTGCCACCTGCAAGCAGCACACCTGCACACGCCAGGTGAAGCATAAAGAGACGGAGCCGTGGCAGCGTGAAATTCAGTTCGACCGACACTGTGGGACACGCAGTGCGCGCGTCATCTCGGCGCGGTTGACTCCGGAAATTACGAGCTCGCGACGCCGTGTGCGGAATCGGATCGGTGTTGAAATTGTGCCGCGATCGGACGGGAGAAGAAGCCGACGAAGAGAATCAGACGAGAGAGGACCGCGTGCCGCCGCTCAAGGCCATTTACTCGCTAGTTTGCCGTTTACTTCGAGGGAGAGACGCGCACGCCGTTGGGCAGACGCAGCGGCGGAACAGGATGCAAACGATGCCGAAGCGATGCAGGCAAGATTCCACGCGCTATTCCCTCGCTCTTTGCGGAAACACATAGTCCTTTGTGTATCTCATTCTTCTGATACCTGGCCGGCTCGTCGTACTGTCTCGCTCGTGCGTTAATGTCGCTCGCACTCGCACCTGCGTCGTTTCATTGAATGTTAGAAGCTTGGTTACAAGACGATGCAAAGAGCAAACTCGTCAACCTCTTGTATTTTTCTAATCATCATGAATATTTTTATTCTCCGCTAAAGAAAGAGAGAGAGAGATTATATAAGATTACAGCCGCGCGTTTAAAGTGTATCTTGTCCCCCATAGCCCTGCCTCCCAAGCTAGAGCCGCTTGAAAAAAGATGATGCTGGGTTACTTTCAAACTTTCTCGGCTTTTTGCGCGGGCATCTCGCGGTGACCGATCCTTTGGAAAGTATGCGACTCTGGTATCTCGCGGGCTGGTATCGTCGCTCAAATTATTTCCAGGAAAATTCCCAGCTCACGCTTCGTGTCGACATCAAATCGCGATTGAGAGACGGAGAGAGAGAGAGAGAGAGAGGGAGAGAAAGATCGCTTGCTATTTAGCAGCGCGACAAAACCGTGCGATCAGCGAGGGATCTGGTCGCGCGTGTCGTTCTCTCTCTCTCTCTCTCTCTCTCTCTCTCTCTCTCTCTCTCTCTCGCGCCCTAATCTCCCTTTTTCACTTGGTAATGAAGCGCGAGGAATGTGCGTAACGATGATGGGCACCGACGCGGGATCCGCGTGTGTACACAATGGCATTTGACGCACGACAATGAAACTATGTCGAGCATTAAATTATTCATGAGAGCCGTGCAGCGTGCTGCATCGCCGGCGATCGGCGCGAAAACGCGTGCGTTGCGACCGAAGTTTTGCATTTGAATATGTGCGCGCGAATGTGCGAGTCGCGGTTCGCGAGTCGCGATCCCAGCCGGTCGGATCCGCTTTCTGGGTCAAAATAGATCCCTCCCCCGATTCCGGGGGGCCGCTGGAATCGATCTCTCGGAGATATCTCTCTTCCTCTCTCTGTCTCTCTCCTGCTGGAGCGCGCGTGCGACGACGACCGAAACTCGCTTGGGATCGCGCGTCGCCCAAGATCCGCGGGTGCGAAGGAATTAAGGAGGGGCACCGGAGGAGGAGAGACACCGCGCCGACGGTCGGCTGCGTGTCCTAGTTTCGCGCGCAGGACGCGCCGGGCCACGGTGCATCTCTCCGTCCGATGCCCCGAGGGCCGATACGTGTCGAGGGAGTTGCGTCACGCGAGGCACGCACCGTGCGGTCGGGGGAAAAATAAACGCCGACGACAGTCGAACCGGTTGCGATCGCGTCGTCCACGAGGATTTTCGAATTTTCGCTCCGGGACGATGTCGTCGTGGCGCGTTGTTGTACCGTACGATGAAGAAGCTGCGCGAAGAAGCAGACGACGACGCTAAAACGTAATTATCGTTGCAAAATGGAGTCCGTCTGTCGAAAGATATGTCGGTGACGACGGTGACATTCCCCGATGATTGGACGATTGACATTTTTTTTTCATTTTATTTTATTTTATTCGCTCTCTCGCTCGACATCCGCCTGGTCTTCATCGACCTCGGCGAGTTCTTTTTTTCGCGCGAAGCGGTCGGGATCGTGCAGATTCCGATCCTGGAACTCTCTCTTTGTCCGCTGTCTCCGTCTGCCCCCTCCCGCTCGGAGCGTTGGTCTCTGCTTCTCCTAGGCGACGATGTTTCACGCAGCGCGTATGTAGTCGCGTCGTGACACGGTCTAACGGCATTCGGCCGACCTCGTCAACCCGCTCTCGTCCCGCAGCCGCGCGTGCTCGCGTGTGCACACACGTGCATTCCCGCGCTGTCTTTCTTTCCTCTCGGCTGGAAATATTCGAGCAGCGATCAACGGGCATAAATAAAGGAACGGTAAAACCGTCAGGGAGAAAGAGAGAGAGAGAGAGAGAGAGAGAGAGAGAAAGATCGCCTCACCCGGTAATTGTCGGGCAGCAAAGTGACACGCGGAATTGCCGTTGCGTCGAGCGGTTCGATATCGCCGCGTTTTGCGCGATAACGCAACTCTCCGGAATTTCTCCCCCGCTCTCCTCTCGCCGCGCCGACACATCAGCCACGTCGCCGTTAACACACAGGCGAGTAATAGGAAAATACTTGGGCTGTGCATTTATAAGTCCGACTTTAATAATGCGCGGTGACGCGGGCGCGATGCATTACATCGTGACAATTGCTGCTCCAGTTCTGTCAGCAGGCCGGTATTATGCGCGAATCTCGGCGTAAATTCATTTTCCCGGCGCGACATCGATAAATAAACCAAAACGATAGAGGGACAGAGAGAAAGAGAGACTGATGCGTCTCTGAAATAAAAATTTCCGGTTGCGCGGCGGCTATTATTCGAAGAATTAAACGCGAGCCGTAGCAAACGCGCCGAGTTTCCGAGCGCGGTTTCAACATTTTCTCAAACGCAGCTCTCCGATGGGAGAATTTGCTTGCAGAAAATTGACAGAGATCAAGTCCTCTCATCGGATGTCCAAAAAGCACCGAAGAAAAGCGATTCGAATCCTCTTGAAAGCTGAGGTGTCGTCGCGCGACGCAAAAATGTTGAAGAGATTTATTTGTGTATTATTTATACGCGAGACCGCGTCCGACATGGTGTACGATGCAATTTTCCACCTCGCGATTTTTCAATCCTCGAGTTTCCGCGGTGAGAAGGACTCGACGGAGTGAATCTTTGATGTGCCTCTGCGCGCATAAGCGAGCGAGTCGGCGTGTTTCTCTCTCTCTCTCTCTCTCTCTCTCTCTCTCTCTCTCTCTCTCTCTCTCTCTCTCTCTCTCTCTCTCTCTCTCTCTCTCTCTCTCTCTCTCTCTCTCTCTTTCTCTCTCTCTCTGTCTGTCTGTCTGTCTGTCTGTCTGTCTGTCCGTCTTCGCAACGAGCAGTTGAGAAATGTCGGGTAACGAGAAACGAGTTATTATATCGCCTTTTAAATTTTACCGTACCGTTAGCGATTGTCCCGCTCGTTTATTACAGATCGTTAGCAATTCGTTTCATTTCGGTTTAACGTCGAGAGTTCACCTAGCTGTTTCTCGCGCAACCGGCGGCTCTGTCAGAGAGAGAGAGAGAGAGAGAGAGAGAGAGAGAGAGAGAGAGAGAGAGAGATGCCGCTTCGAGCACGAGAGGAAAATACGAAAATTATCCTCCTTCTCTCTTCCACCCCTCCTCTCTCTCTCTCTCTCTCTCTCTCTCTCTCTCTCTCTCTCTCTCTCTCTCTCTCTCTCTCTCTCTCTCTCTTTCTTTCGTTTTCCGCGTCCTCGACGAAATTTCCTTATTCCATTTCGTGCGATCTTAAACGGCAGACAGGCCAACGGATTTGTGTATTCTCGTTTTAGAAGGACGCGCTCCTTGCGCCGACACTGCCCCCGACTCCTCTTTCGATCTAAATTTAGGTCGATGCAAAATGAAATTCCCTGTCGTTTGTCAATTTTAATCTCGGAATTTTTGCACAAAGACGTTACTTTAGTGACGCTGAAACTTTGTTCTTGCTCGCTCCGCGATATGAAACTTTGAGGTCGAGAGGAGAGAGACAGAGAGAGAGAGAGAGAGGTGAAATTTTAAGAGGAAATTTTCCAAGTCAACTCGGAACAAGTCAAATTACATACCCGGCGCAATTAATCACCCGTATCAATCACTCTCTTCATCTCCTAACGTTACCAATTTCTCTTGCAGTTGACACACCGCGAAACCTCATGTGGTGAAGAAGCGCACGTTTTTAAGATATCAACGAGAAGCCACGACGTCAAGCGGTACTCGAGGAGGATTCTGAAGCGTCGGCGTTTCAGAATCCCGGGGAAGAATCACGCGCGGCAGCTCCGTTTGAGGTAGAAGAGCAGGCGAAATATAAACGATAGGAAAAAGGAAACACAAGGACGTCGAGTCGTCGCCGCGGTAATTTAAGCGGGTGAACGACGCGCGCGTGAAAGGAAAGCGTCATTGAGAGAAAATCTCGACGGGTGACAATTAAAGAAGAAAGAATCCTTCTCTCATCTTGCGCGAGCCGCGAGCTCGCCGCCGCCCATTGAAATACACGTAATAAAAGATCCCGGTGGTTTCCAACGCCTGAACGGTATTCCGCAATCCACCACCTGTGGCTTCTCCGATAGTCCCTCTGATAAGAGAGGGAGGGAGGAAAAGAGAGCACCGCGTTGTCGCAGGGCTCGCGACTTTCAGCTCGAGATTAACGCTAAGCCCTCCTCTTTAAAGAGTGTTCTCTCTCTCTTTCTCTCTCTCTCTCTCTTTCTCTCTATTAAAAAGGTAAAATATACACCGGCGCTGGCGAAGACGATGTCGCCGGCGCTCTCGTGTGTTTGACGGACGATCGATCCCCGCGAGGCGGCCGCAAGAGGAGATGCCGAGTCGCTTCCGCGATTTTTGAGTGGCAGCGGTCCAGAGAGTGACTCCAAGTGCCTGAAGAGAACGAGTCATCGGTGGAGAGTGAGAGAGGGAGGACGATCACTCTGATAAATGAAAGTCGAGAGCGAGTTTCTTGGCGACAACACGACCGACGACCACGCTCGTTTTTATTCAAGGCTCAGCTGCCGGAAGTGATCTCGGATGATCGCGCCGGCGAGAGGAAGAACAAGAGGTCGTTCCCGTGGACGAGTGGACAAGACCCGGAGAAAGTGACGGCGAGAGTCGCCTGACGAATCGGACGGGGGATTGTAGAAAAGAGAAAAAAAAAGAAAGAAGCAGAGACAAACAGAGCGGCGTTCCTACGGTCTTCTACCCTGCCTTCGAGCCCCTTCTCGTCGAGAACCGTGGAAGGTCACTCGCAAAAAACGGCGAACCACTACGGGGTGCATTACGCGAGCTCGTACGGCTGCAGCAACGGCGCACCGAGCGTGTACACCACCGGCACCGGCTGCACCGCCAACGGCTGCAGCTTCAACCTGCAGCAGCAGCCGTCGTATCATCATCACCATTACCAACAGCAGCAGCAGCAGCAGCAGCAGCTCCACGAGGACTACCGGCCGATTTACTTTTACGTGGCGCAGCCCTACACGATCCCGTACACCTTCGCCAAGCGACCAAAGCCGGCCGCGTCGTCGTTGCTGAGGACCGTTGCCAAGCCGCCGGCAGCGCGCGGCAATTGCCGCGTCAAGTTCTCCCGCAGGCTCGGCAACGCCGACTTCTCGCAGAAGGTCAAGCAAGGCGAATTCTCCAGGAGCCTGAACCAGGTGCACTTTGCGGAGAGCCACGGTCAAGGTTGTTGTCATTATCGTCATTAAAGTCCTCTCGTATCGTTCGCTCACCTCGCGCCGGGGAGGGAAGGAGAGACCGAGGAGAGCCCACGAGTGTCGACGCGCTTCGCTCTCGTGGCGCTTTCACGCCACCGCGGATTGGACTCTAGCAGACCGGATAATTGCTCGCGAAAGCGGCGTTTCTGTGTGGCATAATTTAAATGGCGACTGTCGTCAAGTAAATTATGCCGATGCCCACACGAGCGGCGCGTCTCGTTCTCTTTCTCTCCGCCCGGCGCGTGTCGCACGGGCTGCGTCGTTGTCTCCGCTCGGTTGAACGAGTGGAGAAAACACAAGCAGGGAGAAAGGAAGCGAACCGACGAACGAACGAACGAACAGTGCCGCGCGGGCATAATGACGCGAGACTCCGCGAGAGAATCTGTCCCTCTCCTCGGGAGATTTCTGCTGGAAAACTTTCCGCCGCCACGTCTCATCTACCTCGCCCGGCACGATCCCTCTCTCCCTCGAATCTGTGCGCTTCATCTCTGCCTGTGTTCTGTAAACACAACTTACGATTACACTCATCTCTTTCTTTCTGCATTTCGCTCTCTGACCATTATCAGTCGCTTCGTATAGTGTTTCTCTTGATGTATAGTACCTTTCTACCTACCTTACATGTATTTTATATCATTTTGTAGACTTGAAGAGACTGCATCCATCTGTCTGTTTCTTCGATGCTTTCCCGTTCGGACGGGATCCTCGCCCGTCTCGAAGCGCGCCGACGTTACGAATTTGTACTGTTATTCCGCCGGCGGAGCGGACGCTGTGCCCTCTCCTCCGCCGCGGAGGCTTCCACACCGGACGGTTCCCGTGTATGTACGGCGTAACGCGCGGATGATGTTAATAGGATGCAGCGAGGCGAGGCATTATTCCACGCGAGATCGCGCAGACGTTTGCTTTCTGCGCTACGTGCGCGAGATGGAGGACGTAGCATCTTCTTTTTGCCCCGGCGCGGCCGCGGAAAATACGCGTTTCACGAGCGGGCTTGGCTTCTTCTATCTCTTCTTTCCCCTCCTGCCTCCCTCTTTCTTCCGCAGGGGATTTCCTCGCGAAACGACGAGATCTCCTCGCTGAGAAACTGCGGGGATCACGCACCTCCCTCTTACACGTTCCCTCGCTTTGCAGCGCTCGCGAGCTTCCCGAAGACTGGACCGTTGTCGCGCGACCCGAGGATGACGTCCATGTTCCGCAGGGGCACGATCTTCGCGACGTTCTTCCTGTCACTGCTGGGCGGCGGCCTCGTGTGCGCCGCCCTGGTGACGCAGCACTGGGTGGAGGCGCGACCGTGGAGGACGCCGAATCCTCAAGAGAGCGCCGGCAGGATTCACTTTGGCCTGCTGCAGGGCAAGAAGGAATTGAACGTCGCTTACGGATGGAGGACGTATCACGTGTCCGGTATGCCGGACTGCCTTTCCGCCTTTCTCGTTCGCTCGCTCTCGCGCCACGTTGACTGCATTTTGCGAGCGAGTGAAAAACGCTCAGCATATCGCAACCTTGACCGGTATGCAGGCCGATTAACATATAGCCCAGCACGGAAAATCGATAGGCAGGATATTACCGTTAGCCAAAGATGATCGGCATGCCGTCGCGATTATCAGCGCGATACGAAGGACACGTTCCGCTGTCTCGCCGTTGCATCTCGCCGCTCGGTGAGAGCGCGGCTCTGCGAAGATCGCGAATGCCTCGTCGAGGAGCTGAATACGACAAATCTCCGGCGCAACAATGCATAATAATCGCGGCGAAGAGCGAGCGAGCGAGCGACTTTGCGTGGGTTATTACACGCTCGTCGTTTCCGGAGGCGAACAACAGAATCGCCGGCACGCGCTGTGAGAAGCGTTTCTCTTTCGTTCAGCCGGCTAATAGCTTTGAAGGGTAAACGTCGCTCCACGACCCCGCGCTTCGGGAACGCGCTTCGGGAACGCGCTTCGGGAACGCACGCACAACCGTTCAGGATGTTCGCTCGTGCCGGCCTATGCCTCGGCGGTGCTTCGTCTAGGCAGCGAGTATGCACGCGTTCGAATTTCTCGTCGAAATCTCGCGCGCGTGATAAAAAAGGCAGCAGAGAAGGGGAAGCAGTGTAAAGTTACGAGAGACGTACGCGAGTAACAATAGACGCAGAAACTAGTTTCCGCGCGCGCAAAAATCAACGACCAAGCCTCGTGGTCTACTTTCACGCGCGCGCTCGGCCATCAGCGTTGCCGATACTGACCGTGGCCGGAGTATCGGATCGTGCTGGGCGATCGATCCGACGCGCGAGGAAGCGCCTGCGGATGGATTTGCGAAAGAGAGGAGAGCGAAGGAGGAGGGAAAAACAATCCCGGCGGGGTTTTCCGGAACTTTAGTTGGCCGCGCTAATTCTCGCTCGTTCGTTTCGCGAGTTTGGATTTTCCTCGGGAGCGGCTTTCGTGAGCGAGCGCAAGTGATGAATGCGCCATATCGGATTTGAGGAGGAGGAGGATTCGATAGGAACGCGGAGATACGTTTTCGAGTAGCTCGAGTACTTTGCGAGGCGGCCGATACCACGCAGCGGCGGAACTTGGCCGCCGCCTCCGGCGAGTGCAATGATCCGTTATTCGTGCCGGCGTAAGTTGAAATGTCTCGCGAAAACTTCGTCGTACCGTAGAAGCATATAATGCGCGAAATATTCTCACTTATACACCCGGTCCCCCCCTCCCGTCTTTCTCTTTTTACTCTCTTTCTCCACTCTTCGAAGCGCACGTCACGCTCGAGCATAAAATGCAATAGCGGCGGCTTTTAGTTTCAGCGGCGCGCAATACATCCGCATCAGCGAGAGACGTCCGAAGGCACCGAACGCTGCGCGCATATTTTTCCGAGGCGCAAAGTTCGCGGAATTTCGAGTATAATATTCTCCGAGACCGGAGACGCGTTAATCGCTCGAGAGAGAGAGAGAGAGAGAGAGAGAGAGAGAGAGAGAGAGTGGGAGGGAGAGAGAGAGAGAGAGAGAGTGAGAGGGTCGGCATCGCTTCAATTGCATGAAACAATAATACGCGCGTCAACACTTTGGCTGCCCGGCTCGAATTCATTAAATGTGCCTAGTCATGAAAACCGAGAAAAATGCCGTCCCCTACCTGAGGAGCTAAATATGCTTTCTTATGTTTGCTTCACACGGCGGTGAATTATTTATACCAAGTTATATCGTCGATGATGCACTTGACAGCCAACGTGTCGAGAAAGCATGTTTACGCTTCATCGTACAATCCATGTCAGCCAATGTTAAAATGCCTCGTTAATAATGTTCCTCAGTGCCTCAGATGATCCGCCAGGACCCGTCAGTGATGTCCTGGTCCCTTTGGATCGGCACTCTGACGACGACGTCGGCCGCCTTGGTAGCGGCTGCGCTCGCCGCGCTCTTGGCAGTTCTCAACACGGCCACCTCACCGAGATCGAAGATCCTGTCCATCCCTAGTGTCTACTTTATAAATATGTTAACACGTGAGTCTTTCTCTCTCTCTCCCTCTCTTTCTCTCTCTCTCTCTCTTTCTCCTTGTCTCTCGCCTTTTCGCAGGCAGCCGTACCTTGGTCACGCACGACACGCGACGTGAGTTCCCAATTACAATCTGTTTCCAGTATTAATGTGCTTGGCCAGCACTTGCACCTGGTTAGCGCAATATTACACAAGACTGTACGTCAATGTGCTTCCGAAGGAGGACATCGACAACATGTGGACCAGCGAAGGCTCCGCTGAGCTCGGCTATTCATTCTGGTAAGTCGCTCTTCTCACCGAGAGTGCAGAAGGAGAGCTTCCGTTTCCAATCAAAGCTTCTCCCTCATCTCGACGACCTGAAATATCACGGTAAATGTAAATATAGACTACTTGATATTTCCATATCTTCCACTGATATTTTCGCGTTACCTGTCGAGCTAGTCGAATAGTCAGTATCAGGAAACCTGATTTGAAACAGGTTCTCTGCTCGAATAAAGTACGCTTTATCGTTTCATTCAGGCTCGTCGTCAGCGCTGGCATCGTGCACCTTATCAGCATAGCGTTAGTCGGCTGGGGGTCGGGCAGAGAGAAAGACGATCGTCTGGAGCCGATCCCCGCGCTCGAAGAGAAGACAGCTGCAGCGATAATGTTGTACTGAACGTTGCGGCGCGACGAGGTCAACGAAACAGGCACTCTCGTGGATGACGTCCAGGTCTGCATCTCAGATCGTCGACGGACGGAGAGACTAGACGACCGAATCGCGCAGTTCCTACAGAACGTTTCGCGCACGAAAATTGGCCGGATTGTGTATGGAAAAGGATGCTTTATTGTAACTTAATCTATGTATTGTTACGTCTTATCGATAAGGTCGCAATCTAGACAATAATTGGACTTAGATCCAACAGCCTGAGTCGCCTTGAGATTTCTGTCGTTGGTATACGCTCGTATACAGACGTATAAGCGACGCTATCAAATGCGAGACGGCGCCGCGTGCGTTACTTCAGCCCTTCGGAGCTTACCCCGAGGTATTGAAATACTCGAAAACAACCCCTCTTAGATTTAGCGCTCCATTTCCCGTTCGTCTCTTCCTCTTTTGCTTTTTTACAAAGGCGATTACCTTGACTAGACTGGGCTCGATTTGAAACGATAATATACGTTGCATAGTTTAAGTAGTTGTAAAGAAGGATGTATCTCCGCGACGAGTAAGCGTGATGTGCACCTTTCCCTCGAGGCATCGATTTATCTCTCGCGCGATTATTTTTCTCTCGATATCACTCCTCCTCCTCCTCTATAACATACGCTTAATTTGCACGTTGCGAAAACGGTAATTCGCAGTTGGATTGAAATTCCGCCGCGCGTGAAACGCGCGATATGAAAAAATGTAAATACAATAGCAAGTTTGCCCTCCGACGGTATATTTATTTATGATGTCGCGAGTGTACGATAATAAAACAGCGAGCGAAATTATGTTTATACACAGTGTAATCCTGTTTCGCTGTTTTATCATTAATATATGTATACGTTTCGTGTACATTCTCTCCGTTACAAAAGCTTCGTCGTTATTGTATACCTTGCAAAATGGCTCGTGTGTATTGTACATGGCGGTAATCGTTAGTAGTTTGTGTGTGCGGCAGGAAGGAATAGTACGCATCTTCCTCTCGAGGGAAGATGTATCATGATGAGAAAACGTGGGATAATATAAAAAAAAAAAAGGAAAACGGAAATTGCACCAGCGGGATCCACTTTAATCACGTCGATCGATTGTCGACGTTCGCAACGACATGTCGTCCATCGCATGACAGAGAAAATGGTCGAGATATATTTTTCTATTTCTGAGTCAACGGTACACGTCTAGATATTGCTATCAGATTTTTTATATACCGAGAGGGTGAGATATATCTTTTTTGTTTACCCTGACGATATAAAAGTGCCTGTACGCGCCCCGTTGTTTTACGGCTTTATTCTTTCTTCCGAACAGGAAAAGTGTCACGTCGGGGGAGAGCGCAGAACGCTCGTCGGAAATTGTAAATCGAGCACAGAGATAATTGCTGTCGAGATCGATCCGCATAATACGAGAGCGTGCGAGAGAAACGGAGAATGCAACTTAAGTACTAAACGTAACGTACTCGCTAGAGTCGGTCGAACTGATTTCTTATATATTCACCTATGGTTTATATTTTTAACGTAATTCTGTCGCATTGATTGTGTGCATAATTTATTAATTATTACAGTAAAAAGTAAGCTTTCGGAATAGCTTTTAGAAATTTACTCCTTCGTCTCGTCATTCCGTGAACATCTCTCCGTTTCAATGAAATTTCATTCGGAAAATTGTTTTTCTCTGACGTCACCGGTTAAGATTTCTTTCGTCGCAACGATGACGGAATTTTAATTATGCGTATACATAATGACTGAGACGCTCGATAATGTGTACAGTCGAGAGCGGATTTTTTTATTATATCGGTCGATTCGTTTTGAGACCGACATGTCTTATTCACTATACAAAAAATGATAAACGCGTGTATAATTCGAGATAACGCAGTTTACTACGCTAAGGAACATACTACAATAAGGAATATCCGTAAAGTATTTGTCTCCGATTTTTACGAGACTTGGCGAATTTGTAAAATGGACAAAAGTAAAAAGTACATATTTTTTCCTACTAACATATAAATTTACAAGAAGTGAAACTAACTCCCCAAGATTTTGTCGTGTTTATGCCATCTTGGCAATTGTGACCCATATTCAGAACATGCTTAGAACTATGTTAGTGCGCTGGTAACTAATCAGAAGGCATATTGCGTGGCTTTTCATTGGTTAACAACACGCTAACATAGTTACAAGCGTGTTCTGAATATGGGCCTGGAATTTCATTGGTAATAAGGTAGTTTTTTGGGCAACTCTTTTATATATATATATATACACACACGTATATATATATATATACGTATATGTATATATATATATACAGGGTGTCCGGAATGTGATCATTAATATTTTGTGTACTGGTAGAACACGTTAAAACAATTAAAAAAGTCCTGTGCCATTTTACAATTTTTTCAATATTTATTTCGTGATTAATTAAAATGTATAAACGAATGAGCGCACGAGAAAGCGACAGGACGGGCTCTGTATACAAGAAGATGGCTTACCTCGCGCGGCGAGAGGCGACCGCCCAGCGCTCTCTACGCGCTCATTGGCTCACATGTTTTAATTAATAAATAACTCGATAACTATTGCCAATTTGACATTATGGTACATGACTTTCTTCTCGGCTACATCCAATCTACCAGTACACAAAATATTAATGATCACATTCCGGACACCCTGTATATATATATATGTGGATGGATCTAATTAATAAAATTTTGTTTTCTTATTGTAACAATTGATTAATCAATCAAAAGTAAAAGTTGACAAAAACATTTCATTTTAATATATAACATTGTATTTGTTATGCGCATCCGATGATCGTCGAAACGGCATAAGCAGGATAGTACACTAAATGATTTTATCGTTTAAACTTGCATCAGAGTAAATAAAAATAAAATGACGGGTCCCTTAATTTTAACTATTCTACAAATATGCCAAGTTTCATCATGATGAGAGACAGAAACTCGGCGCATATTGCTTGTAAACCAACAACGAGGGTTCAGGACTGAAGATATCGATAAAATTGTCGCGTGTCCTATAAGCCCTCGTCGAACTCTTTATATTATCCCACGATTTCTTATGTCTTAAGAAGTTTTCCTTTAATTTAAACTTTAATTTACGTGTGTTAGAATTGAAGTTGAACGACCGTACGCACGTCGATGCGAGGCGCCACTGGCGCGGATGGGTACGCAGCATCTTCTCGATGGAAAAGAAAGAAGACACGTTGGAAAGCAAGAAATTCGTGTTTGTTCATTTGTCTCAACAGAGTCTCGACTCAGATAATAAGTAGACTCCATACACAGAGTAACCGACATCGAACAATTACACGAACGAAGCTGTAGAGATCCACTGTTAGCGTCGACTGACTTTTGACCAGCCGTCATCCTCCAGTGGCCGCCTTCTTTCGTCGGGCCTAGGCGGAAGTTTCTCTTCCTTGCGTTCCTCTCGCCTAAAGAACATTTAGAGGAATTACGTTGGATTGACAACTTGAAGTTCGTTCAAGCGTACGCTTGGAAATTTGTACCACGTGCGCAGAACCTACTATCGCATCTCGATACTCACTCTCGCTTGGGTGGATCTCTAGGAGAGTCTGGAGGTGGGTCGCGTTTGCGCCAGTCCTGATTGGTGTTTCGTACAGGCTCGTCACGTCGATAACCACCGCGACGGTCGGACATTCTGCCGCGGTCTCGATCGGATGATAGCATCGGATCCCGAGGAATTTCGCGTATCTGCAACAATTCAGTGAAGACATACGTCGCCATTAGACTTTTGTGAAAATTCCGTAATTCTTTCGGCACTTCCATGACTCGCCCAAGTGCTTGTTAATACGTGCATACAAATACGTAAATAAACAAAAAAGGCAATTGCAATGGCTTGTAAATGAAGAAAATGCACTCACCGAGCGACCGCCGTCCATTCCACGATCGCGATCACGATCACGATCACGATCACGTTCGCGATCACGATCACGTTCGCGGTCACGATCACGATCACGCTCACGGTCGCGATCACGCTCGCGATCATCTCTATCGTAGTTGTCCCTCCATTTCTCCATACTGTCCTTCCATCTATCCGAGTCGTCATTTCTTCTCCACTTGTCCATGTCGCGTCGTTCCGGTTCCCTCCTCTTCCATGAAGACTCCTCGATTTTGTCGTCCCGCTTCCTCCAGCGCTCCGCTTCGCTCTTGAGTCCGTTGGAATCCTTGGGGTCGGGATTACGCCGCCATGACTCCATTGCTGATGAAACAGAGATGCATTAAGTGCGATGAAGCCATCGACAAGGTACAAAAGTGTGTGTGTGTGTGTGTGTGTACAAAGTTCTATATACTCACCAGGTTTCGGGCCATCACGCTCACGTTCCTGATCTCTTTCGGGATTACGCCGCCATGTTGCCGTCAGTTCCTTGGTCCGCTGGCGTTCTTCCTCGAGTTTCCGTTCGATCTCGGCTTCCCTGTTTCGCATGATCTCAGACTGCTTCTTGAGCTTGGCCAAACGTTCCGCTTCTCTGGCCTCCTCCTCGGCCCGTCTGACTCTCTCCTCCTCTTCCCTCTTGGCCCTCTCCTCCTCCAAGCGCTTCTTCTCCTCCTCCTGCTTGATGCGCAGCTCCTCCAGGCGCCGTCGTTCTGCGGCCTCGGCGCGCTCCTTCTCCCACTTGGCCTTGCGCTCGGCTTTGCGCTGATTTTTGCGTTGCAACAACCTCTTGGCGCGCTCCTCGTTCAGCAGCTTGTCATACTCCTTCTGCTTCTCCAGATATATGTTCTTACGCTCAGCCAGGATCTTGGCGAGGAAGATGTCGTGGTCGGCCTTCATGCGTGCCATACGCTCTCGCGTCGCAACAGCCTGCTGCCTCTCTTCGACGGTCGCGGCGATTCGCTCGTCCTCTTGCTGCTTCCAGCACTGTTTCGCCAGCTCCATCTTCTCCTCCACCGCCTTCTCCAGCAACGGGATCTCCTCGAGGCGTTTCGCGCGTTCCAAGTAGTCGACCTTCTTCTCCTGCGACTTGAGCTTCTGCTGCATTTCCCGCCGCTCCTTCTGCAGCTCCTCCGCCTCCCTCGCCGCGATCTGCTCCGCGTCCAGCTTCTTGATCTCGTCCTCGTCGAGCTTCTTCAACACCTTCTGCCCATGACTGGTCTGCGAGATCTGCTGCATCTTTTCCTTCAGGTGGCGGTCCTTGATCTGCTGTATCTCGCTCTGCTGGCGTTTCCGCTCGCGCTCCTCGCGCTCTTGCTCCATCCTCTTCTGCTCGGCCAGCATCTGCTGTCGCTGGAGTTCCTCCTGTCTGCGCATCTCCTCCTCCTCGCGGACGGTGTTGATGTGCTCGATGTACTCCTTCCTCTCCTCAATGATTTTGTGCCTCCCCAATATCCTCTGGTGCTCCTTCATCTTGGTCTCGTGATAGTGGCCGACCATCGCGCTACGCATCTTCTCCCGCTCCAGCTTCTTCTTGTTGGGATTGATAACATTGATAGCGCGGTGCAGCACGGTCGCCATGTTGACGAGCTGGCAGCGTATCTGCTCGGACGGCATCGCCTGCAGCACCGGGCCGTCCGGATGATCCTCCCGTTGCGCCTCTGACAGGTCCACGCCAAAGTGTACGCAAGTCTTGCCGTGATCTATCCTGATCTGCATGTCGTTGTAGCGCACACAGTCCACCAGCAGACGCTCCAAGTGGAAGTCGGTCGTGAACTTGGCGAGCTCCAGCAGCCGGGAGAACTGGATGGTCTGGTAGACCTGGGAGATCTGGTGAACAAGACGCACGAGCGTAACGTCCTGCAACGCAGGGACATATTGGGTCAACGGGCTGTTCTCGTCCGCCTGCAGCGTTTGTATAACGGAGTCGACTCTGCCGCAGAGCTCCAACGGGTGAAACTCCACCTCCAGCCACGAGTACAGCTCCTGCAGCTGCGGCGACGCGAGCATCACCACGTTCAGGCGCACGATATCTTTGAGCAGAGAAACGCGAGTGGGTGGTTGCGAGAGGCCCAAGAGCGTCGCGAGCTTCTGCGCCTTCTCCAGCGGGCTCTTGTCCGTCTCTATGAAGCGGTCGAATTCAGGATGCGCGGACGGTAATGGTATCGACAAGGTTGCTAGTAACACCCGGTTGGCCATTCGCTGCTGCTCCTCCGACGACATGTTCTTTTTCATCTCGCGGGACAGCTGCAACAGCTTGAACAGCGCGGCCGCGTGAAACAGGAAATTGCCGGCTTTCCAGAAAACCATCGCCAGTTTCTGGTAGTAGTTGGCCATGGTCTTTGGGACCGGTAACTTCTTCGATAAGTTCATCATGCCATGCACGTCCTCCGACGACTTGAAGGCTTCTTGCCAGAGCTCCATCTGTATTGCCGAGTCCAATTGATTCAATCTGGTTTCGAGATTCAGTTGCTGCGTCTCCGCCTTGTTCATGGAGACGTTCGAGACCAGCTGCGGCAGTTTGCAGATCTCTTCGAGATGCTTCCGCAATTTCTCGCACAATTTACGAAATTCAGTCTTACGATTGTACTCGAGGCAAAACTGGAAGGCCATACGCGCGATGTCATGGTAGAGAGTCTCCACATGCGCGTTGGTTCTGAGCAACTCCAAGCATTGGCAGTATGATTCCCACAAGAACTTCACCCAAGGTGTCAATATGGTGCGGTCGCTTCTGTCTTGGGCGTCCTCGCCGCTCACCGCGGACAGTAGGATGCTCTCTGGCGTAGCGAGATTGTCAAGATCGTCAATGTCAATCACCGCTTGCTGGCTCTGCTTGCGAGCTGCGTTCGTCTTCTCCTCAGCCATTCTCAGGTAGCTGCGTATGACGTTCTCCAAACTGCCGACATTGACAGATTGGAACATGTTCCTGTACTGGAACAGACCCTCCTTGGCTATGTGTGACTTTTTCAGTTCCACACATAGGTCCAAGTACTTGTACATTATGGGCTCCAGTACAGACTCTGACCAGCTGTACGTCCATTTTTTGTTACGGAAGACTTCCTGCAGTGTATCTAATGCCCGAGCTGGCTTGCCCACTTCGATAAATTCTGTTGAAAAGGCAAAGGAAGAAAATCAATGTCAATACTTTGTGTGTTAAATGCATAGAAAATAGACCGTCTTTATCAATGATAAAAGCAGGAATTTACAGAGTGTACTACAAGAATTGACACAATGGATTGGTACAAAGTGCAGTGACAAATATGATTATATAATTGACATTGCTAAAAACAACTTTCACATCTTATCCTTCATCCTTCTATTTTTATGTCTTCCGAGCCAACATGAAATAGTCACAACTTTATGGGAGGGAGAGAAAAAATTTTAACAGAAGATAAGGCTGAAAGAAAAGCATCTATTGTCAATTTCTCATCATCGACCATTCTCGTGCTTATTTAACAGATAAAATTTGACTATATAACATATAGGAGGCTTTAATCTCCAAAATGAGGTCACTTTCTAAAACACAAGAGTCTAGCATGGAAATTTATATCATAAAATGTGAGGTAAAAATGCAGCTTCTCGTATCTCCCTATTTTACTCACAAAACTAAGAGAATGGTAAATAATCACCAACGATTATTTACTAACAATTAAACGCATAATTCCGCTTTCCAAGACCGCTTGTTGTTGACAAGTTTTGCGAAACAACGTAGTCAGGGTGCGGATACATATGGTCGCCAAAACGTAAAATTCCACCGCGAGAGAGAAAGAGAGAGGCGGAGGCAAATATAGAGAAAGAGAGAGAAAGAGAGCGAGAGAGATAGATAGAGTGAGCGAGCGAGCGAGCGAGCGAAAACGCGAGAGAGAGAGAGAGAGAGAGAGAGAGAGAGAGAGAGCGAGAGAGAGAGAGAGAGAAAGAGAGAGACAGAGAAAGGAAACGCCAAGTGAGGCGAAGGCGATTTTAGCGTACTGTGCGACAAGTGTGCGTCGATTGTCAATAAATCGCGCTACAATCGAGAGAGAGACGGCGCGATCGAACGCGTCGCACTCTCGCAAATGGCATAAAGAGACGTGACATTTTTTCCTCATGCGGTATACCCCGTGCCATCGGCCATGTCGTATCGTATCACACACGTCGAGTACAAGAGGTACGTACCGTACGCCCGTTTCAGGGCGTTCTCGGGACGCTGCCCGTATCGCGCCATGGCTCCTCGACGAGACCGCAGCTACAATTCCACCATAAACGACGAGCGGCGATCCACCGAGTCTCGAGAGCGCTGCGAAATGACTCCAAATTCCGACAGACCAGGATATATCGCCCGTAGCTCGGCACTTATCTAGCCAGTGACTCGACCGCGTGTACCGGATGAGAGACGGTTGGTTAAGGAGAGAAACTGATTTCCGCCACCACGCGAGTCAAATCGCGGATCGATGTTGGCAAACGGACGATAAATCGATAGTCGATCTTCCTGGAGTATCGATATTTCGGAGTTTTCAATTTCGCGGATTCACCGCGGCCGCGCTGTAAAGAAACAGCAAAAGAGAGAGAGAGAGAGAGAGAGAGAGAGAGAGAGAGAGAGAACGCGAAATCGGGAAAATGAGTAAAATTCCAATTTATTAATTGCAGTACGAGTCGCAACACAATTTTATAAAAGACGGTAAATATGTAGTTTGAGTCTTAGCTAAAAATTTTCCTCACTAACATTTTAGTCGAGACACAACAAACTACAATGTATAAATTTCCACAAATTTTACTCGAGACTGCAACTGCTAAATTGCAATTTTGCTCGTTTTCTCGATTTCGTTATCAGAATGAACAAAGTGAGCAGTGAGTTTTTTAGGAACTGTCATAATATTGCATTCAGTAGTTCTCGTAGCATACGTGAGATGTCGTCTTGTTCGTTTAGACGAATACCGCAAAGTGCAATTTTAAATGTCCGATTTAAAAATTGTATCAAATTTTATGAACTCCGCTAGTTTTATCTTCAGACGCTCACTGTGCACGATGCCACTAAAGTCAATTTAGGATTTGTTCTTCGCTCCTGTAGACTCTTGAAAGAAGTAAAATCCTGACTTGAGCGAAGAAATAAAAATTTCGACCAAACGGGTAATTCAAATGAGATATCACAGATACAGGATCTCGTGGTTTTGATATCGTGTTTATTTATATTCGCTGTTTTATTTAGTTTAAGTACCAGGCGGGTTTTCGTGACTCTAAGTTAAGTTTAGTAAAATTGTCGTTGATATAAGGTATAATGCCAACTTCAGCGTTCTGAACGAGTCGAATATATGCGGGCAGTTTTCTGGGTATATAAGTATTTATAAGTTCAAAATTGAACCTCATGCGTGTATGTGTGTATATTATACATTTGATAAGTTTACATACACACACATAGACACACACATTCACACACATAATACATAATCCACAAGCCGTTAAACTTTATCATAACACTGGAATCCTCTTCTATAAGTTCTCTATAGAAAAGTGATCCAAGAGCGAGTAGCATTCAAGAATGTCTTTATTTAAGAAAAAATTCTGTTTCTAAAGATATACTTATTAAATAATATTAATAATATAATTATTATATTATATACATTGAAAGTATCGAAGCGCTATCGAGGTCAAGGGACAATTTCAAAGCTTCGTCGATCGTTTATATACACGGTGTTCTTTGTTAATGCTAATCTATTCAGTCCTGATACCGTGTATACGCGTCAAGAGCCTATCTTATTATATACACGGTGTCTTGAAAATAGCGCGGACCAGCAGTAGGGATGCATTTTTGTTTCTTCGAGGACAATATACGATGCCGTTGCTTTTTTTCTCAGAGAAAACTCGAAATCTCAAAACTAAATTGAGTCTGCGGAGATTTGTATAAATTCATAAATACATAAATTAATTAATATTCTTCTGCGTATATCTCATATTTTTAGTCTATGCTATAAACATATACATACGTATGCATACACACACACACACACACACACACACGCACACATGTATATATGCGTACACACACACTCGCACATACACGCCACATATGTATATCTCTCTAATTCATATTTATAAAAATTTATTATCAATTCTTTGCAATATATACAGAAAAGTCTAATTTTCTCCGAGAAAAATTTCTTTGATACTTTCAGCTCTATATAATATAGAGTGTACAACAATCCACGTAAAATCGTACTAAAAATACAGATGATAAAATTTCTCGTAATCTTCAAAGTGAGATTTTTAGACAGGCGATAAATCAACCGACTGATTCAACCAAAAAATTCCAAGGATCTTATTGTACTTAATTTAATTTCGGGGGGCATTCGTATTTATTCTTTTTCAAATTTTTACGTACATTCGGAAACAGTCACTGATAAGTTTAAAAAATTTGAAACTTTGATTTCACTCCAAGTTTAACCTATCGGATTCCTCTTTTGCACTACTTAAACTTTACGCTTACATTCTCCGTACGATTAGCTTTCCTCTAAAGAAAAATCAAACATGTAAGAAAATATTCTATGCAAATCCTAAGTGTGATCTGGATCGCTTTCTCATCTCGCTTACAAGACACTGGGCGCACAAAAAGAAGCAAACAAAGAGACGTCGTGTTGCGAGGAAATATACGAAAAAAAAAAAGAAAAAAAAAGGAAATTATTCGGCTCATACATTTACAATATATGTATCACAGTGTCGGTATATAACTCACAATCTTTCCAGCCTCGAAACAAGAAACCGCGATCGTAACGAAATTCTACGCCATTTCAAGTCGGTCATAAATATTTCATTCTATCATATCGTATCGTGTCGCAACAGCTCTTTTCATCATATTGTACTGTGTCGCAACACATTGCATCTTTAAATATATTGTAACGGAACGTTTTTCGTATCGCGCAATTTTTCACGTAGAGCATTTTGTCAAATTTAATCTTGGTGGTGATTTAAACGTTTCAGCCATTTTTTAGTTTATCTTCCAAAATACAAGTGGAATGTGTTCAAATCTTTCCAACTCTGTACATGTAATTGAAACAAACATTTCTCTCGACTGGCTCGAATGTTGCCGTTAAAACTAAGACGTGTTTCTTTTACCAAGTGGTCGAAAACTGGCCTGTTTTCTTCATCCTAGGACCGTGACTCGAAGGATACGGTACTTCGAGTTTGTAGCTAATAATAATAAATAAGCGCCACTATTTTCTTCTCCTTTGTGTCATCGTCATCAGTATCAGCATCATCATTTTTCTCATCTTCTTCGTCATCCTCATCACTGTTGACTTTATTAATCTTCTATTTTTTATTCTTCTTTATCTTCGACGAGAATTGAATCAACGATCGAGCAAACGCGCTTCCTCATTTATTTATCACCTTGAGTGATAATCGAAGAGCGATAGAGAGATAGATACAAATAGAGAAAGAGAGGGGGGAATAAATTAATTGAGTTAATTAATAAAAATGGCCTAGTGTGCATGTTTATCACGTCATGTTGACGCCCAACGTGTGCCGTAAGTGCTCGTACACGACATAGCTAATGGACACTGCAGGTGCCACCTGTGTAAGAGAAAGAAAGAGAGAAAAAGACATATTATTTCACAAGGTAAAATATGCTGCTACATTTCGTGTAAATTCCATCACGCGGGTAAATTAGATTTACGAATCGTCACATCTATTTGGTGAGCACAAAAGTCCTGATGGGTTTCTCAATTATCTATAAAATCAAACATACTTGGCCCATTCTTGTTTCCATCGCGAAATCCATCGGCACTTTTGCACTCAGCCGGCATATAAGCAATAAGAATGATGTCCGACATTTACATCTTGCAGATATCGAAGATGAACTCGATGGGTAGAAACTTGAAGGAACAATAGTTACCTTGAGAAAGTTGGGCGTAAGACCACGATAAAGGCCGCGCACACCCTCGCGACTGATGATGTCCTTGAACACGCTGACCATAGTCTGGGGTTTGTCAGTCGCGATCTCCGCCTGCAGACGGGTACGCACTAGCGCGAGAGGATACGAGCACACTTGACCCGCAGTACTCGACATAGTGCCGCAAAATAATAGGATCCAAAACGCCGGTTTCGGCTGCTCTTTGTCGAACGAAATAGGAGGTAGCGGTTGACGTAAAATGATACGGTTCTTCAACGTCTGCGAGAGGAAAGGGTTCGTGAAAACTGCCGTGAATGACGAAATCTAAGTGTTGAATACTCAACTGCGCGTAGGTTGGACTCACCTCGTAAACGGCAAGGTCGATGCCAGCATACGGAATTATCCCGATCAGATTAGGAATGTAGCCTCTGTAGAAGGATCTTATACCACCTTGCCTATATATCTTCTTGGCTGCGTCGATCATGCCGTTAAACTCGCCCGTTTTCCGCAGAGCCAGCCTCGTCTTTAGAACCTGCAGGATTAAATCGCGTCGCGTTACGTGTTTTTTTTAGCATGCCCGGGACGTCAATACTGGCAATGTTTCACGCGGAACGTAGCTCAAATTAAATCCTTGACTGGCAAGATGAATTTCAGTAAAAATGCTTCAGCTGATAAAAAATAATTCTCAAAGGTCAAGCAACGTCATTAAAATTTTGTACCTGAAGGTTTCCGAAGTCGTTGTTTACGAATATGAAGTCAGAAACTTTCACATTCAAAGTGACGGATCCAGTACGGCGATTAAAATCATAATTTTATTTCATCAAAATAAACAGCGAAGGTAATCAAAGGAACCAAAAATGTTTTCCTAAATCTGTAAAGCAGCGCGAATACCGAAATAATGGACAAATATAATTTAATAACAAGTTATATAATATGTGGATAACACTTTGCTCTGGTAATCTCGCCATCTCGAATTTTAATTTTTGAAGCAGCGCTCTCAAAAGCCCTAAAATACATAACATTTCAAAGTTTTTATAAAACTTTTACATTTTTCTCTCAATTTTAGGTCAGTCATATTACATCCGCCACACGTTGAATGTTGAAGCTCATCACTGAATAGAACGGCCTCAAGAATCTTTGAATATCCAGTTTTAGGAATATTGTATTATTAGAAATATCACACGCAGTTTTGCATTTCCGTCAGCCAAGGGGTTAAAGGGATTAAAGATGTTGAAGGGGGTGCGGGGAGTTACCTCGAGAGGATAAACGGCACTCTGACTGATGCCGCCAGCGCAGGACCCTGCACAGAAGCGCTCGCCTAAACCGAGTTCGCGTTTATCGTTATTTCCCTTGATGATTCTCTTCAACTGCTCGTACGCCATGAACTTGATCGCTGACTCCGGCGCGATCTTGAGCACGTTAATGCCGTTACCGCGCCACAGACTGCGCAGGCCGCCCTCGCGCACCATGTACCTGAAGCAACTCATGATATTGCAGTGTCGTGTGCCGTGGACCTGCAACCGTGCATATCGTACGTTCTTCGTTCTCGTATCAAACCAAACTATACACTCTCATACATCGTTCGATATTCTATTTCTTTACCATACTCTCGCTTTCGTGGTCGTTAGATTGTGACGTAGCGCATGAATAAGATATATGCAGGGCGCACTAGAAAAATCGGTACTAGACCGAATTAACCTGAAGTGATGACGTTTTTGAAAGAAAAAAAGAAATACAAGTCTCAGAGCTTGGAAATGGGCGCCTAGTGGTTAGGAATTTGATCAAATGTAAAAGTCAGATCAAGATTAACTCTAAGATCGTACGTTGGAAATTTCAAAATCATCAAATTAACAAAAGTTAGGGCACTATTGTAACAGTATTTCTTCCGACAAATAGTTACCGAGATATAGAGACCGTAAGCTAGATACTGAAAAAGTTTCCAAGTTTTTCTTAAATATCTCAAAAGATATTGGGCAGATAAAAAAATGTTTCCGACAAAAGTTGTTCAAATTGATTGCTAGAAAAAGATGATGTGACAAAAATGGGGGTTTCCACTTGGGATTTTAAAGTTGACCTTGACTTTTAAAATTGATCTCTAGGTCAAAAGTTCAAGTTCACCACTAGACACGCCCATTTCCAAACCCTAAAACTCTTGTATTCAACATTTTTTTTTTTTTCGAAAACGTCATCCTTTCATTCCATCTTTCTGGAACACCCTGTGTAGGAAGCGCGTGAAACAAATAGCATTATTCTATTGTTAATGTCACAACATGAGACGCGCAATAATTTCTACTGTGAATTTGTGTTTCTATTATATACACATGTGTCAGCTGCATAATCGTAATACCTGGCGAAGTGAAGTCGATGAAGCTGAGGCGAGATTGTGAGACTCAACATGACTGAATCTAAAGAGACGATTGAAGACTTACCTGCAGGTAGACCTTGATGCGATCTAGGGGGGCGGTGCAGGTACGTGAAACAGTACCGGCGATGCCGCCGGATATCAAATGTTTCCACCACACTCCCGCGTCCATCTCGCTATTCGTGAAGTCTTCAGGAACGCCAATGTCCTCACCAATGTCCATATACTGTACAAAGGGAGAAGAAACAAAGGAGAATTACACCTACATTCGAACGTTCGAGGGAGCTTACACCTACGCGTGTACCCGAACGTGTTCTACAATACTCTCTTACGCGGCTATTAACTTAGCGTTCGTGTAATTACAATTATCGAGCGGAGATTAATTCGCGCGGGGTAAAAATAGCGTGCGCGACGCCGAGAGAAGCCAGCTCTTTCTCTCGGCATCAAAGAACGGCGGCAAAGAGCGATATTGACCTATCGTTATCTTAATTCCGCCATCATTTATCTTCCTTACTCGCGGATATTGGTCATTGTGACTTGAAAAACGGACGTTTCCGCTTATCGGCTCTCAAAGGAATCTTTACGTTCGAGTGAGCCAACTGGCGCATTAACGCGCGACGGATCGATAGTACAACGCGATAAGACATCGGCGATTCCTCGTCTGAAATACCAGACGTCCTGTACGCACGTTGCTCAGATTACTCGGCTATCGATCGCGATAAAATGTCAGCGCGTGCTGCAGCGTCTCGATCGGGCGCGACAAACATGACTCCGCGACCGAGTCATCCCGTTCCCCGGGAAAAAATGAGGATATTCTAATCTGTCGTCGAGCGGACGACACATTTGAATGTATACACGAGTGCCATGCAAATGCAGAGCGATCCTTGAATTTTATGTTCAGTTTTTTACGTCAATCGGCGAGCATAAGTTGGCATGACGTAATAATGCTATCAGAAAATCGTCTGACGTCCGATTACGTCCGCAAGGAGAGACTCGTTGTGCAACGCGGCACAAGTGCGAGGACGAAGACGCGAATACGCGAGGAATCGCGGGACATAATCTCATCGATAAGACGACGGCTGAGTTTCGTTCGAGTGCAACCGCGAGCCGAGAAGAGGAGCCTCCCGTGCCGTCCCGTCCCCGCCTGGGCGACGCGCCAGATGCGAATAGAAGCTGCCCGCTCTCTTCGGCTAACACTCCGGGATTGGATAAACGACGGAGGCGTCGGCGAAGTGAAATCGAGGATCGACGCCAAAAATTTCTCGAAAGATCTATTATCGCGGCGCACCGTGACGCACGTTTTCACGATGCTCGTTGCAAAACGAGCTACCTGGAACCTTGAAGTGCTCATTTTCGCTGTAAATCGCTTTCACTCCATTAAAGCTTATCTCAACGTGATGCTCGCGCGCGCGCTTGTGTGCGCGGTGTCTTCCTTTTTCCAGTCGGCCTGACCTGACCTGAGACAACAATACCTTGCGCAACTCGACTATATTTGTCACCTGGATCTTATCTCTCTCTTTCTACTCAGTAGTCTTTTTTCGTTCAATAGTTTTGCGAGCTTTCTTTCCTCTCGGCTATTCAAGTTTCAATGTAACCAGCCGGAGAGAAAGTTTATGGTTGCGTTCAGAAAACACAACGGTTACACAACGGTTGAATAATTCGTCAACGTTATCGGTCTGAATGTAAGGATCTAACAGTAAGGGCCAATAGTTACTAAGCGCTCAGTGAGCGCTTTGTTTTCTGAACGCAATCTATGTCTTCAGATCCGAGGTGTACAAGTCGCAATACACGTGTTCGCGTCGGAAGCAACTTGTATGGCTGCAGAGTGCAGACTGCGCAATGAATGTAAATCAGTAACGAGCGCAAAGACTAATTACAAACGGAGCGAAGACTAATGAAAGAAGAGGTGCATTAATAACTCAGGAGCGCTCACACAATTGGATCGGCAGAATGCAAGGCGGTCTTTTGTAATAATTCCCCGCGATTGCGTCCCTCGCGATTGTTAACAACATGACGCGATTATTCGCGGCGCTGGCAGTGCGTACACACACACACACACACACACACACACACACACACACACACAGACACACACACACACACAATGTTCCATTTTGCGAGCAAACAGATATCCGGTTTGCGCTGGCAGAGGAAGAGGAGATAAACGAAGGAGCCAGAAAAATTCGAATGACGACGTCCGAACCTTCAAAGTGCGGCGCAGAGGAGGAGGAGGAGGAGGAAGAAGCGAGCGATCCTGGGTTAGGAATGAGGTTAGCGAAAGGTTAACTTTCGACGGCCTTGGGCCGCAGCACGCGGACGATGCATTCACATACCCGTTGCAGCAACTCATGATAGACCCGCAGGAAATCGCCGCACACCTGATAACCGGATGCGATTCCTCTCTCGTATTGCAGAATTTCTGACTTCCTCAAGATGTACATGCTCGAAATAATCACGTGGCTTGCACACGGAACACTCACCCGCTCACTCGCTGGCACGTCGTGAAATTGTCGAGCGAGCTTTCACGCAAACTTTCGCACTTTCTACCTCGACCAGAGTTGCGCAAATTCGCGACTTCTCTCTTCCCCCGTTGCTCTTGATGCACTATCGCTGCTACGGCTTGCTGATTCTGGAGGCAGCTGATTCTGGAGGTCGCCGGAAAGTAACCCTGGCGAAGCTGATCCGAAAGGGTTCAAGAGCGAAGTAGAAAAAAATCTTCCAAAGCAGAACTACAAAGGAAACTCGTAGGAAACACAACCGATGTTGGTGGGAGGGAGACGAGATTGGCCCTTTTTCTTGCTCGCTAGTGGAGGAGGATGAAGAAGGGGAAACGAGCCACGAACCGTCGATTCGAACGCTCGGAGTCCGATCACGAGACTGGCTGGGGCTCTCTCTCTTCAGAGAGCATGAACCCGGAGATACCGGCCTGCCCCACTCTTCTCCAAAACGGGAATACCCGTACCGCTCTCCACTCTTCCTCCCGTCTTACCAGCTTTACACGCGTTTTCCGCACCTCGGTGTCTCCCGCCCCCGCTGGCCCCTCGTCCGATCATCAGTCGAGGGGAGACAGCGAACGCGAGCACGCGTCATCGCTTAAGTATACGAGAGCCAGCGCGCGCATGTGGTCAAAGTCGACTCCGTCCGAGGTCTTTGCTCAGACGCGCTCGCTCTTAAAAGCTTTAAATCTACTTGGGTTTAAGGTGATGACTGGTATGCTCGGGTTTGTCCATGTGTATCTTGGAGCGATATCTCACCGTTGCATGATGCCAGTACTCGACGATGTCGCGCAGCGTGGTGCTCGGCGCGTACAGAAGGAAGTCCCGCCACTCGTCGAAGCTGATGTTCAGACTGCCATCCTGGTCCATGCTGCGAAAAGAGATTGACGCATTGATGACTGACTTTTCATGAAGAATTTAAATAGAGGTACATGAAGAGAGAGACCAGTCAGAGCCTAAACGTAGTAACGCACATGCGCTTAATTAATGAGTGACTAATAAAACAAAAATTTGTATAATCAGGGCACTCGAGTGCCCACTTTGAAGCCTTATCAGTGAAGAGAGAGAGAGAGAGAGAGAGAGAGAGAGAGAGAGAGAGAGAGAGAGAGAGAGAGAGAGAGAGAGAGAGAGAGAGAGAGAGAGAGAGAGAGAGAGAGAGAGAGAGAGAGCAAAAATAAAATAAAGGAAAGAATCAAAATGAGATACTCGGTATGCCTCCACGGTACTTATTGCACCATCGAGCGCAGAATAATTAACAAGCGGGATTTACCGTTGCAACAATTTCGTCGCCTCCTCCCGCGAGATCTCGATACCCAGTTCCTTGAAGGAGTTTATCAATTCCTCCAGGTCAATCTTGCCTGCAGAGGATGCAAACATCAAGTGATATTCAAATGAAGAAAAGAAAAAATGGGAAGAATAGGAAGCAAACGTCTTTCCTATCTTTTTTTATCTGAGACTTCCCGTAACTTCCGCCAAGTCAATTTTCTTCAAATTCCTGCTGCTTTTTGCTTCCTTCCCCCACACAGTGGCCGAACGACTGACTCACCGTCTCGGTTCTTGTCGAGATGAGAGAACTGCAGCCGCAGATTTTTCTCGTGTTCCCGTACATAATGTATGAACTCGGCCAGGCTGATGTCGCCGCTCTTCGTGCGATCCGACCGGGCAAGAAATTTCTGCGGGAAGAGAAAACGCGCAAAGTTGAGGCCGAACGGACGACGCGGAGCGTCCCGATTCGGAGCGATCGAATGAAATCTCATGATCTCGCAAGATCGCGCGGCAAGTATGATACATAGCGAGAAACATGTGATTTCGTCACTGCGGTGCATTATAGGGCCAAGGTCGATCACCTTTCGTCGACTTCATGGAAGCCTTAGAAATCGCCTAGCAAAAAGGCACACTGCGTCGACCTACTTACACCTCCGGCTACACGTTGGAGCGCGCAACCGTTTCATCAACCTGCGTGCCTCGAGTGCAGCAACTCGAAGAGCGCGCGAGTCGACCAATCACGCTTGACGATTTCAAAATGGCAGTCTTACGTTCTCGATAAGTCTCGAGCGCCATTGGTCGATCGCTCGATTTCTTTTACGGGCCTACTTCGGGGCGCTCAAAGAGAACGGGCCAAGAGACGCTGTGTTGTCGCATTCTCCGCATCGTCCATCACGATTTCTCCCTGCCTCTCTCTCTCTCTCTCTCTCTCTCCCTTCCTCTCCCTCTTTGCCGCGCTTTTCTCCCCGACGTTGCGCGTTCCCCAGGTATTTCGTCCGAGGCGATCGAATGGATCGAGCGGACTCCAACGGACTCGCATCTACACTTCCTGCACTTTTCAACAGAATTCTTCTCCTGCCTCTCTTTCTCCAGACACGAGTTTTACGGCTCTCTCGAGCAAAGTGCAACGGGTGCAATATATCTCAAACGAGAGAGAGAGAGAGAGAGAGAGAGGGAGAGAGAGAGAGAGAGAGAGCGAATCTCTATTACCAGGTTACCGTGTACCATCGCCGATGGCCGGGGCTTGTAGCTCTGGCCCGTAGACTGGCTTGTAGACTGGCCCGAGAGAGAAAGAGACAGACAGAGGCAGGCAGACAGACAGACAGGGAGGGAGGGAGAGAGAGAGAGAGAGAGAGAGAGAGAGAGAGAGAGAGAGAGAGAGAGAGAGAGAGAGAGAGTAAAAGAGACAGAAAGAGAGCGAGAGAGAGAGAGAGAGAGAGAGAGCAACATCGTGATAGCCGACTGCCGCGTTACATTGCACGTAATAATTGCAGCGCGCGCGGTAAAAACAAGGAACGATATGACGCGCGTACCTGGGCGTACTGGGAGTGCACGCCGACCTCGCGCAGCGCGGCCGACAGGTCGCGCACGTCGACGCGGCCGTTACCGTCGAGATCGAGCCGCTGGAAGATCCGCTCCAGCCGCTCCTCATCCTGGGCCGGCAGCTCGTGCAGGTAATGCGGCGGCATGACGCGCGCCAAGCGCGACGCGCCGCCGCCTCCGTTGGCCGGCATTTGTTAATTCTCGAGCGCACCAGGCCGTAGAGACGACGCCGCGATGCCGACGGGACCACAGCACGGGACGCACGACACGACGCGACAACGCTCTTTCGCGCAGCCCTTCGCGCGCGCTGTCCAGCACTGTGTCGCAGTGGTGCCGCACGGTAAGTAGCCGTAGCGGTGTTGGTACGTGTTGTATATATATGTGTGTGTGTGTGTGTGTGTGAGCGCCTGGCAAATGCACGTGTGTGTGTGTGGTAGGCGTCCTTCGACCGCCGCGACGCACGCATCCGCACTGCTGCGCGCCTGGAGGATGCGCGCGCGCGCGCCAGCTACGTACAAATCGAGCGCGCGTGGAGAGTTATACAGGGTGTCCCGAGAGGTCACCGCGAGAGTTATCTCTCTGGATGGCGGATTATCGCGCAGTCTCGCTCTTTAGAGAAGCGTGACGCGCCAAAGTGACGTGCAGTATGACGGACGGTTGTTCCTATGGTAAGTTGCATTGCGTAACAATTGTTTGTTTTTTTTATTGAGAGTACACGAATATATTATGTTTATATACATTACACTCTTTTTTTCTCTCTCCCTCTCTCTCTCTCTTGTTCTTACGCAGTATACCCGTTGGAAAAATACGCGCGCACGTGCCTATGTTTGTTATGTATTCGTGACGTGGTGCGTTGTGTATGTGTGTCTCTTTTCTTTCTCTCTCTCTCTCGTGAACGTATACGCACGAGAAAGACACGCAGGAGAAAGTAACAATATATAAATTTTATTGCAACTCGTAAATTATAATCATGTGGGATATATAATTTAACGCGTGCATATTCATGTGCACGATAATTGTAATTTACGAGTTATAAATTATCATGTCGTAAATCACATTCCTTTTAGGTATATCGAAAAATTTGTTACTTAATTCGTAAATATGAACGGAAAGATAACATGGAAAAAGGAGAGTGTACGTATATATTGATAAGCGGCGAGCACACGCCGATTGTGTGTGTGTGTGTGTGTGTGTGTGTGTGTGTTTCTTTCTTTTTGTGCGCCTGGGAAAAAGAAAGAACCAGTGTCCACCTACTCGGTTTTCCATTGTGAAAATTTTCACATTTAGTCAAATGATTCTCTCTCAGTCTCGTCGTACATTTTGTTTCTCTTTGTTTTTTTCTTTCTTTTTAATAGCTAAAATTGCTGGCTGATCAATTTATAAAGTCCACGGTTTTCTGAAAACTGAGAGAACATGGACACTGGGCCCTCCTGACTTCTAAGGTGCAGATTTATTTATCGTACATTCGATATGTATACAACTATCATATCGCGTCACGAACAATATTGTATAAAACAAAGAACGTTTTATTTGTAATAACATATATAGAACTGTAAGATCGATCGTGTAACCACTGTACACATAGCGACATGTTTAACATGCAATATATTTTTATTATTAAAAGTCCAAAGCGCGATAATAAGAGAGCTAGTGGAATTAGAATCAATAATAATAGGAGGAAATGTGCGATGAAACTTGTGTGTTGCAAATTATCAGCTGTTATTAACACCAGACAGTTAAAATTACTTCAATAAAAAGAAAGCACACAAATTATACATATACATCTGTTGCATTTATTTGTTTCGTTATAAATCTCGTTATTTGCTGCGAAACACACATGAAACATTGAAAAGGAAAAGAACTCGATATTATTGCACGACTTTGCATTACATAATACATACAATTAAACAATTTTCTCACTAATTATGATTTCCTACTATTATTTCTTCTAATTCTGTTTCCTATTATCCTTCCTCCAAAATGAAGCGACCGCTATTCTCTTGAATAGAATTTTTCTTTGCGCTTATTCTCTGCTTAACAGAGACAGGTATAGAATTTCCTCTCCCAACTCTGTTACATAATTGTTTATCAGAATAAAATACTAAGAGATAGAAGGAATTCTGTCTCGGAAATTTTGGCGCACTACAAAACAGAAAAAAGCAACGTTTTTTTTTTATTATTAGGAAAGATTTTCATTTTATCGTAAAAATGTATTAAAAACGCGTTGTTACTGTATCGATAAATACGCGAGACGTTTCCTCTGAATAAAATATTGAAAATATTTTCTATCGTTGGAAGAGAAAGGTAGAATGTTTTCTATCTCTTATTATTTCATTTTTCTCTCTCTAGTTCTACCCTTTTTTACTGTTATTTTTCTCTCTAATAAGGAGCGATAGGATTTGCTTTTTGCAATTAATCTCTTTAATAAGAGACAAGCGAAACCTCCCACCACATCGCACAGTTATCATTATTATCATTATGGCGCGCTGGCTAGATCAGCAATAAAGTGTATAATAAATAAAAAATCTGCATTGTGCAAACAAATGCATAATAGACAATCTTCTCGATTGTTATTGCATAATAATACGCAAAAGAACTGATTGCACCATATCATTGTCTAACATTATTTCGATTATTCCCCATAATTAAGTCCGCTTTATTATGGACGGTGATTAAAAAAGAATTGAATATCTTCATGTACACATTAAATGAAAATGTTCAATTCTTATTAAATCATTCTTTGTATATAATTATGCTATTATATATAATTATATAATTGTAATTAATTTTATGGATGATTCTTCATATATAAATAATCCACGCAGTGTAATTATCATTTTAAATCAGCACGTTATCGTGCAATAAAAAATGAATTGCAATTATGTGTACAACTAAATCTCTTAAAAACTTTTTTTGATGAAAGAAATCAACTTTGAAATTGAGCTGATGTTTAGAAGCTAGTGCATACAAGGATGCGTAATTCTAATTTAAAAAATTAAGTCTTACTTATCAAATAAAAATTTTTGGTAATTGAATCGGAAGATAGAAATTTTGAGTATAACACAATTAATGTAATGCACAATTAATCGTAATAAATTTTAAAACAATTTAGGTCACAAAAGCATCATGTGACATTAAAAATTTATATTGATAGAATTTAAAAGAAAAGATAATAACTTTGTACTAATGTGATTATATCGAAAAAAATGCATATCTATCCTTATTTCCATATTCACGAATAAAAATTCCCCCCTGAACCTGCACGTAAGGAAAACGCATTAATAATGCTAATAAGATAGTATTACCTTTTCTGAGGTCAATCAGCATTCTTTCCGAATGTATATAGTTCCCTTTACATATATTATAGTATATAATAGATACACTACCATTCTCTCATTAATTTTAATACACTACATAATTTCGTATTTCGGCGGTCACTTTCCTCGAAGGCATTTTCATGACTCGCTTGCCAAACATAAAAATTGTCCGATTGTATTAAAATTAACGTGAATACAGTGTAATGTATATATGTATGTATTTATATATACATATATTTATTATATATTAATATATGTATATTTTTATTATATCGCAGAGAGAAAGGAAACAGAGAGAAAGAGAGTGGCAGGTGGAAGGAGAGACGGAAACTTTCCAACTTGACTTGTTAGCTCATCACTTTCTATCGTTGTGTAATCTTCGCTCTCGAACAATCAATGCAATGAAATAATAAATTATCTTATGTATTGCAATATTAACTTTCAAGTAATAAGTAAATCGAATTCTTTTGTATAATACGTCTTTCTCTCTTTCTCTCTCGCTTTCTCGTCGGAATTTCTACTTACTTCCTCTCAGCGTAATAATCGAAGAAGCGAAGGATTGCTCAACATGTGAAAATACATGTTTCCTTCCGGATTAGTAGGATACCGTTGTTACATTATTTTTTGGAGGGATCGTCCTCGCTGGAGGACCAGTGCTTGTCCTCCTCTCGCAGTTCATATTCCCAGCGTAGTTCGAACTCGCGTATGTCATGAGCTATTCCCGCCTCGTACGTGTCCTATGCATGCACACACACATATACCTTAAAACGCATACACATCTTATTGTCGGAAACAACAGTCATATCTTTCACAAACGCAGCTTACTCAGAAGCCGGCTCTCTACCATGTATATTCATGGAACAGAGTTGCATTCGCGAGAAACGAATGATAGATTCGAAGGAGGTGGAGAAGATACGAGTAGAGGAAAGTTGTATTAATTTTTTCCATATCTCTCCAGTTATCGCATCATCCCTGAATATATCTCCGTTAAATTAAGACCATCACTCACCTCCTCTTGACTCTTATAGTCGCGATTGTACTCTTGACCGGCGAGCAAGTCGTTATCGACAGCTGGTTGTTGACAGCAAAGCGGGAGAGTGGTGGCGGTAGCGGAAGTAGGCGCCGCGCAATAAGGGGTTGTAGCCGCCACTGTCCAATTGCGCACATCCCTTTCGCGCTCACGAATGCCTGCCTCGATCAGCTGCAATTCCTGCGCTAGCCTCTCGCCCGCCGTGAACGTCGCGTTGGCCTGCGTCGCCAGCTGTCGCGTGCGCATACATTTTAGATAAACGTGAAGATAAACATAACGCGAACAAGTGTTGTTCAATCGCGAGAAACGCTACCTTCAAATCGTTAATCTTCTTCTCGAGGTGTTTGAGTTGCTGCTTCACCTTTTGCGACTCGATGATCAGGCTGTAACGAGAGGGGAGGAGAGCATTGAGTATAATTTCGCGCCATGCGAAATTTCGTAATTAACCGCCACGTGTGGTGTACTCACTCCTTTGACGTGCATTCCGGACGAGGGAATTGGATGGCCGGCGACTCCACGGCAATGTTGCGGCCGAGAGTGACGTAATTGTCGGCGAAAGCGGCCTTGGTCGGTGTCGCCTGCATACCCCCGTTGCTTCCCACTGTGGCGTAAGCTGAAACGCACGCGCACAATCGTTATTTAACAATCTACATCATCATTGCACACACGTAAATTCCGGGCAAGTTTCCACTACGTGACGTAGTAACGATGCAATCTTGCGCCGATTCAATCACGAACAAGCAAGTGATTGTTTACTCACATTGATTGCCGTAATACCAGGAATTTGGTCTGAACGCAGTCAGCGGAGTAGGGGTGGGCGTACCGCCCCCTTCGTTGTAAAAACTCGCCGGCGCCTGCAGTCCGCTCGGAGATCTGCGAAGGATTTCGCTCATTAACGTTTCACCTCAATTTCACCGACTTTTTTCGGGATAAAAGTATCCCTCATCACCTTATTAGAGTCTTGGAGAGTTGCCTGGAGATTGGTCCGTATTTGCTGACGGGCGGCAGAGCGGTGGGCTCGAAGGGCACCAAATCGTCGTCGTGGAGGATGACTGGAGGCTGCTCTCGAGGGGCAGCGGACAATCGAAAGCTGTTGGGTGGCAGCAACAGCGGGGTGCCGGGTACGCCAGTGGCCGCCCAGCTGGGCGTCAACAACGAGTCAGTCTGGAAATCGTAATCCTGAGGAAGAGGAAGGATTAAGATACTTTGAAATAATATCACATGCATGTGTATAATCCCATCCTCAAAATATAATCTTATATTCCGTTGATGGGAGTCTTTCTCTCGGCGTTACCGTTTTAATCTGAGGCGACTGCTTGCCGACAATCGTCTCCAACTGGTTCAAAATTTCCATCCTGCGCTGCAACAGCATGGCCAGCGTTTTGGCCACCGTTCGCTGCTGCGAATCATATTCGCAATTTTACAAGCACATTCTCGCAAAGCGGATTCACACGCACCCGCCAATATTACACACAATGAAACGTTCTTACTAAGAATATTACAATTGCAGAAAAAATGAATACTTGTGAGATTTCTACGAGATAACATTCGGGGTACTTGTTGACTCTTTCAATCGAACCGAAAACTCGATTTCGCCCCTCACCTTTTTACCTCCGCCTGAAACGTCGTTGGTCGTCGTCGTCGTCAGTTTGCTCGGCACCTGCGGCGTGTCCCACATTGCAAGGTTCGCTGCCGGTGGCGCGGGCGCGTAGTCGATCGGACCTGGGCCCACGATGTAGTGCGAACAGTGCAAGGGCTCCATTGTGCTCTTCGGATATACCACATGCGCCAAATTCTGCGAGGGCGGTAACACATAGCCCGTTGTCAGTGGCTCGATGAAGGTGGTTTCGTTCAAGGCTGGTATAGAACGTGGAACGGAGAGAGCTGAAAAGATAATTGTGCAAAGTATAGGAAACTCTATAGAGAAACGATAACGGCGATGCGATTTAATGAGAAGTGTTATCGCGTGGCGGAAATCCTATTAATTACGAGAAGGAAAGATTCTTGATTACTCGACTCACTTTCTCGGTGTACGTTGTTATCGTGCGCTTTCACGGAATGATGATAAGCCAACTCGTCTTTCTGCTTGAAGGCCTTATTGTTGTTGGTTGTACTCTTATCTCCCTTCAATTCTGGGTTCAAGTTCGTCCTGACGCTCAATTTACGATTTTTCGATCGATACCTATAATTGTTACATGTATTAAACAGTTTGTACTTGTAAATGCGCTTTCTCTTACCGACCAATTTATTTTGTACTCACTTGTCAAGCTCCACATCGCTGTGAGCGAAGGTGCAGCTTCCAGATCGCGGACAAGAACCTCTCAGCGCCAAGTCCCTGCACATGCTGACCTTGTACTTGCTGGCGGAGCCCGCTGGCCCGGAGCCAGCGACTGAACCCGCGGATCCGCCACCGTCCTGCGACTTCCGACTGCCACCGCCGGCGCCGCCGCCGTGTTGCCGCACAAAGTCAACCAGCGCGGCCACTACTATCCTCACAGCCTCCAGCGCAGCTCGACAGTCTGCCAAGGTTGGTGGCTCTGCTTCTGCGAGAGGAGGAGTTGTTAAGGTGAAGATACAAAACGATACGAAAACAGTCGCGAGAACTTTGGAAAAATTGGTTGCTCAGTGTGAAACCTATTCGTCTTTTGAAGATGCTGGCCTGGGTCAGCGCGACAGAACATAAGTCCTCAAGTAACTCACCTGGACTAGGGTCTATAGCGGCCAGCAACTCCAGTTGCGGTCTCAGACCGCTCAGTTGTCCCGGATCCGGCGTGCGTTGGAGCGCTATCACCAGCTCCTGCACGCTCTGAGCGAACGATTGCGGCGTCTGCAGCTTGTCGATGATACTCTGCATGTGGGACTTGTGGGCCGTGTCGCCGTATAACAGCGCCGACCACTGGTCCGGCGCGATCCTCAGGCCAGCTTCCGTAGCGATCTGCACAATCTGGGCGTCGTGCTCGCGTCTCAAAGCCTCGTAAGTACGGAATTCTTCCTTCAGCTGCATCAACGACGAGTCACCCTCTCGCTTGGACACCTGGCGACGTTTTGAACGGCGTATTACTCATCTATGAATTTTTTCTCACGCATTCGTCTAACTTTAAACAAGAACTAAATTTGCCAGATTGGATCTGTGGGTGGAAAATCATGCAACCAGAATGGAACATCCTTTAATAGACGCGTTACCTTGAAGCAGCTCGCTCTGTACAGAAGCTGCACCACATGGCCGATGCTGGTTTTCGACGCCTGTGGGAAATGCGGCTCCAGACGTTGCACCACAAACATCACCAACACCTTCCGCGACAACGCTGAGCCGTCTTCCAGGGCCAACAGGACGAGCTTTAGGACCTCCTCCTGCATCGCTAGTGTATGTTCAATGCAACAGGATTACATCGTGGGAGTGGCACCTTTTTATTATTATTTCTAAGAATTTTCACCTCCACCTCATTCAGCTTCGAGAACAGAATATTTTTTCCAAATCTGTATCTAATCTAATCGCTTCGCGTATACGAATCTTGAAGTGTTTACAAGTGCGAAGATTTCTATAAATAAAAACTAGAGAAACGGTCATTGGTCGTTCCCTCAAGACGAAGTAAATCCATTTCTTAAGTCCTCCGATTCCGGAGTGAATAATTTACCTGGTCCGAGAAACTGACAACCGCGAGCGCGAACTGCCGCCCAGAGGTTGGCACTGAGTTGCTGTGGATTCTGATGTTGCAATATCAATTCGGTAACAGATCGCTCACCCAAGCTGCGAGCAGCACGCACTGCCCGCGCTCGGCCCTCGGGTTCAACCAGCTGGCAGCCCAGCAACGTCACCAGTTTACGTTGCATCGGGCGAGACACCAGACCCACGCCTGTCGAAAAGAGTAGAGAAAGGATAATCGACAGATAATCTTGAGATAAGCACCAATTCTACTGTAAGAATTATTTACTTAATTCTTTTCTGTATCGTGTACCTGCGGCCACGGTGGGGCTGGCGGCTTGACATGGCTTGAGATATAGAGCCAGCTGCTCGATGCAGCTCTTGGCCACCAGGTAGTTGGCATGTTCTTCAGCCGGTAACAGCTTCTGGTATGCCGCGGCCACGCCCGCTGGGATCTGACTGTTGCCCACCAGCCGTAGCAGTGCCTCATTTACTGGCAATCGGTCGATCTCTGTGTTGATCGTGCTCTGAGAGCAGAAATATCAACGAGTCGATAAAGTAACGAATGGTACATAAACTATGGGTGTTTTTCATTGATCATACTAATACAGGACGTTGAGAAGATAATGTAACGGGAGCCAAATAACTTATACACACTTGATCAAAGGGGCATTGCTTGCGATGGAGGTTGGCGAGGCAGGTACGGCAGATGGTGTGGCCGCAACCAAGCGAGATGGGACCTCGCTCCGCCACGTCGAACTCATGACAGCAGATTGGACAGGACAAATATTCATTCCACTGCGGTGCCTGTATCGGCATTCTGCGATAAAAGAGCAAAAATAAAATATCTCAGTTATCGATTAAAATATAAATAAATTTAAATGATATCGCAAGAATTAATATAAGTAAACATGTAACTGCATAAAAGTATTAAAATATAAAATCGGTCTGTTTAAATAACATAAATATAATTAACATAGATAAAGTTATCAACAATATCACCAGCCTTAGTGCTTCCGCCGTCCGTTCATCATCTACGAGTACAAAATTACACGAAACGTCAAGTTTCAAGCATCAAAAGTGACGGAAAGATTAAACAGACGCAAAAAGCGTAGGTTATGACAGTGCATGTTCGAAAGCACGAAGCATGGAACAGGAGACGCAGAAAGTGCGGCAAGTGCCGAAGATACACTTTTTTTTCTAACCACACATCCCTCGGATTCTACCGATCGCGAACGTGTCGTGATTTCGACGCGTCCTCGTTAATTGTTCGAAATCGGCGGATTACAACGCGAGGAAACCCGAAAGCTCGCGCGAATTTCGAGCGGGCTCATCCAAAAAAAGGACGAATGTCCGCGTGACGTTGCGAGCAACCCACCTCGATATCACGAGAATATGACACTTCTAACGTTCCGGGGATTTCGTAAATTCTCTCCCTCCGCGATTAGTAGATGACAATAATGCGAGAATGCTATTTACCTCGTTACGACCGACGCAAAACATCACATTAATCGCTACGCACAATTGCATACACTTTTTGCGCGCAGTTGCGCGACAATGAATCATGAATTACGCGTACTGCGTGGTGACTGGTGCACTGCGTGTGCGTGTGTGTGCGTGTTATGTATGCGTGTGTACGTCACGCGAGATTACAATTATGGAGTATATTGCGCTCGCGATGTCACTTGCATAGAACATAACTCGCGACTAATCGTTAAGGAATTCAAAATTATTTCTTTCTCTTGACAAATTCGATTCGCGCGATCTTACATGCGACTATTTTGCGATTTAACTTTCCTACTCCTACATCATATTTACCGCCTCTCAAAGCGTATTGTGTTAAGTCATAGTCTATGAAAATGTAGATGCGATATGTTCCGCATGAAAAAGTCGAAGTTGCGATACGAAGGCATTACCGCCGCCTCGTGTTCTTCTTGAATAACTTCGGCGATAATTGCGAGCACGAAGAGATGCTAATCTTGACTAGCATTTATTCGATGACAAAGTTTTTTTTTATTTACATTTTATCGTTGTATATACATACATATTTGAACAATTTATCGTGTGTGCAGAAGATGACTCGTCGTTAAAGCAAGTCGTAACGCCATTTCAAAGTCCGTTTGGCAGTCTTGAAATAACCATCGTTCGCCCGAATTGTTTCAGATTAATTCGAACTCTTCGGCAATCGTCACTTGTTGGACGCTACTTTGCGCTGTAACGAAGTTGCATTTCTATTTTTAATATGTTGAAGGTGCCATTTATTATTATTCTTTGATCTATTGTTTCGTGTGTCGTTTGTATTATCACCTTGTAGCGTTTGCAAAAATAAACTCGTGAGGCTTTAGATTTTTTTTTAGGTTATTTCTTGATTTCTACAACATTTAATACAGTTGCGATTGTTGATGTGAATATCGTTTTGTAGTTATATATAATTTAGCATTATTAGAATACTACGATTGAATATATAGAAATTATGAAGTAACTGGGATATTCAATTTGTTTTTGCAGGGAGTTGTAGCTTTGGTAACTGGTGGAGCTTCTGGTTTGGGCCATGGCACTGTACACAGATTTGTCCAGCAAGGTGCCAAAGTAGTCATTGCTGACTTACCGACTTCCAAGGGAGAAACTGTGGCCAAAGAACTAGGAGGAATTAATGCAGTGTTCTCACCTATGGATGTATGTACTTTGAACCCATAAATATAATTCATGAGTTATCTATGCTACGATAATTTACATATATAAGTATATATATATTTTTCTCTTTACTTGATTTTTTTGTAATCTACATATTTTATGTAGATGTCAACTTATTTAAATTTACTTTTGTATTACCTTCAAGTATACTGTTTCATTTTTTACATTTTCTTGTGATGACTACTTGCATCTCTTTCATATTTACATTCATATTTATGTTCCCCTAATAAAATAGTCTAGAGCATAATAAAGTGGTATCCTCTGTATTGTATATTTTCTGTTTTTCCAAAATAGGTAACGTCTGAATCAGATGTTCAGGCAACTCTAGAGCTTACAAAACAGAAATTTGGCAAATTGAACGTATTGGTGAATGCGGCGGGTATCGCAATCGCGCACAAAACATACAACAGCAACAAAAAGATTGCTCACCATTTGGATGATTTTGCCAAGGTCATCCAAGTTAACACCATAGGCACGTTTAATGTCATTCGTCTCTCAGTAGGATTGATGATTGAGAACACTCCAAATCAGGATGGTCAGAGGGGCGTAGTTGTTAACACAGCGAGCGTGGCGGCATTTGAAGGCCAAATAGGTCAAGCTTCTTATTCTGCATCGAAAGGTGCGGTAGTAGGTATGACGTTACCGATTGCACGTGACCTTGCGAAAGATGGAATTCGCGTGGTGACGATTGCACCAGGACTCTTCGATACGCCCTTATTGAGGGCGTTACCTGAGAAGGTACGAGTTTTCCTAGCGAAAACTATACCTTTCCCTCAAAGACTGGGGCAAGCTGATGAGTATGCTATGTTGGTGCAGCATATCGTAGAAAATCCAATGTTAAATGGTGAGACCATTAGATTGGATGGTGCACTGAGAATGCAAGCTTGAAGAATCTTCAGAAAATTATACCATGTATCGCTGATAATACATGGTATAAGATATAGAAATCATTTTTGTCATTATTCCGATACTAAACATGCAAAATATCAATTATTTTTTACTAATATTTTATTACATTTATGATAATACATGGAGAAAACAATAAATATTTTGTATACGCAACATCCTTGTTAGTTTAATTGTTAATTTCTCCCAATTGCGATTTAATGTCATAAGCCTATAATTTAACACCTATAATTTAGTTGTGGTTTTCATTTATGCAGAGAAAGAACATTCCTTCTCTTCTTATGTAACTTCAAGGCTACAGGAAAGTCTATCTTTAAACTTTTCAAAAGTGCGAATTCATTGTTTGTTATAATGTGGAAGATTGATATTATTTTGTTACATTGTTTCCGTATGCGGAAACTTATCTTCCTTATCTTGTTTATTTACTCAGCTTACTATTAACTCAGTTATTTCATTTTTTCCTGTTGACGGGTAACGGATTACCTGCGCCATCTAGACGTTCACATAAAAACTCATACCTAACAAATTCGAGTGTCGACAAGTAAGAGTTCACGTCTAAGCTAAACGATTCGAGATATCGTCTTTAGTTTCTAAATTTCCTCTGTGAACTATCTGGAGCTACCGGCCGTTTTCCAGCTATGACACACTAAATTACACTGTGCTACACCGTGTAAAGTATTTGTTGGAACGCAGTTTAGTTTCTTTGTGTAACACCAGAATGCATTACGGTTTGTCATTCTTATTTTTATGAGTATCTTATGGATCTATATAATAATTCTAAAACAATTAAAGGAATAAGAATTTTTCAAAAAAATCCATTATGCAATTACAGAAATGCAAAAAATGCAGTTACATTATTGCATTGTTTACATACAAATAGTTCTGAAAGGAAGTAGAAAGAGGATGATATATGAAGAAATTTATTTAAACAAGATATGTAAATAAAAAAAGTCCTAATTATTTTTTTATATTTATCTTCAACTTTCATTACAAGTTCCATTATGTTTCTCGGTATAAATCAGTATAATATAAAAATACATATAACAATATATATATTGTAGATTACATTCACATTAATTAAATATATTTATTATTGTAAATTATATTCGTACTAAAGGAATAAAAACAGTTACCATCTGTTATATAAAATATTTCGAAATATTGGTAGCATTGATATGATTTACACGCTGCAACTCAGACTTGCTGTGTAGAGCAGTGTAAAGCCAGCGGCACACGGTGCTTGTTTTTGTGCTGGATTACCTGCTGGATGAAAATACTGCGTTCTGATTGGTGCATTTCCATCCATCTTCGGAATATAAATATATAAGGATTAAATAATCATATAAGAATTAGAGGAAATGGGAGATGAAAAACACTTTTTATTCTCATCATTCTTAAAGTTCTTTTTTCCTTTTTTCTTCTCTTTTTTTCTTTTCTTTTTTCTAATGAGAATGATGAGAATTGTAGCTCTCAAAAGAGCTGAAGCTGCAAAGGCAAAGACAACGGTTATGTCTAATAATGCTGTTTCACTAATAGAAATTTTAATTCAGATTCGTTACAATAAGAAAGATAAACAAGAATGAGAAACGGACATTCTAGCAGATTCTAAACGAAAACAGCAATCTGAGCATTATTAGACGAATAAAAATCAACACTTGTAAAATTTATATCAGATTCTAAGATCATTATTCATAGTTTTCTAAATTATGTGCAACTTTTTATTGAGAACATAATTAAAAATTTATATTCATAAACCTTAGCTTGCCTCAGCAACCTTGCTTGAATAGACATTCATATTTTATGAGAAAAGAAAAGTAGAACTCATGTTACGTGAAATTAGGTTAACGAATAATCAAATCTCAAGCTATTTTATCATTTTTCAGATGGTAAACTATGAATGCTGATCTAATTTCGACTCGGGTATGTCCTTACTTCGAGTAAGGTCCGTTAAAATCAGAAAAATCCTGCGTAATAATAATGACTCGAGGTACCTCGAATACCATACATGATGTATCGCTGTCCACGTCTCTCGGCGCGCTCCAAGTCTTCTCTCCATCCTGACTTCTCGATCCGACGTCCTCCTTCTGATTACTCCATCGCAGCATCCCCATGGATACTCCATCGTAGCACTGGCGACGACATTGACTCTAGCTCTAACACTCGCGCAAGTAAGATTCGGACAAAGAAACGCGTATTAACCGATACGACTACCGACCGACACTCGTACTCTACGTCGCGGTATGCGCGTCGTTCGTCGGCCCGAGGCGCAATGTCCTTTCCGCAATCACGGAGTCATATATAAGGGTACGAAACCAAACAATAGGGAAGGCACGGTTATCCCCCACCTTGCCCCACCTTGCATCAGTGTTGATGCCTGCGTCGTTCGTTAGCTGAAAATGAAAACAACTCGTGTTTTCAAAGCATGCCTGTGAGAGACTCGCTTCAAACTTCACAATACTTATTTACGTCTGTTCCAAGAATCATATTACGCCGAATTCAAATTGTCTCTATTGACATGACATACACGAGATCTGCGATCGCATCATTGATCTTTCTTTGGACAAGAAAATCCTGAGAGGAACGCTGTTCGAGAATATCATATTTTATGTTTCAGGTGCCTTGCAGATTATCGAATCCGATATAACAGATCAGGGAAAGTATGAATGCGTTGCTATGAATAACACATGTGGGCACGGAGTACTCCAAGTCAATCACGTTATATGTGAAACGTACATATATTTAATATTATATAAAACTTACCTTTTTAAACAAAAAGGTAAAAAAAGGCGTCAAGTACAAACGCAACACGTTTGTGTTATTTTTAGAAGTATCAAACTCAAATTATTTTTTTTATTGTATATATGTATACATAAATTTTTACAAGTAAAACTTATAACTATAAAAAACTCTGCAACACTTTTCTACTGTACAAAAGGAGTGATATATTAGAACAGTAGCGCTAACTGAGAAACCTAACATATATATATGATTATTGTATACTTAACTCAATATTTTTAGAAATCTCAAATTCAAATTATTTTCTTCTTTAAGATATATATTATGTACATAACATAAGTTTTTATAATATATGTACATAAACTTTTAAAAGTAAAAATTATATCATATTATAAAAATTTAACACGTTTGTTAATTGTATCCAGTATTTAAAAAAATATATTTTTAAATATTATGTACATAACATAAGTTTTTATAAATAAAACTTATCAAATTATTTATTTTGTAAGATATATATGTACATAAACTTTTAAAAATAAAATTTACATCGTGTTATAAAAATTTAACATGTTTGTTAATTGTGTCCAATATTTAAAAAAAAATATCTTTTTAAAAGTTATATTATTCAAAATATTCAAGGAAACCTGCTACAAAAAATATCCATAACATAAATTTTTACAAGTAAAATTTATCATTATTTATTAGAACACTGAGTTATATGGTTATTTTACTTGTTGTTGTAACAAATTAATTATTATAACAATGCAATAAAAAATATTTGATACAAAAAATCTTGGCGCGGCTGCACCAAAAACTACATCGAACTAAAACTTGTTTAATACATATATGACAGCATTTTTATTATATAAATAACATAATTATCCAGAACTGCCATGTTGAACGACTCAATTGTGGTGTGAAATGTTTCGATTTTCACAAATTCCTATAAAATTGTTCATTTTTCACTGATTCACAGAAGTCTTTCACTTTTTATTAGTTCACGCTAGGGAAAAGATTCATGATCGCTGCTCCGAGCAGTTGCAACGCTTTTCGAATCATCTATGTCGGCGCGCTTTTATTCCTCAGATTTCTGTCATTAATAACTCGATAATTATTGCGAATCTCGCAAAATGGTATGGGACTTTTATGTTCGTCTTAACCCAATCTACCCTCACACTTCGGGTTGGCAGCTAATTACCGGACACTTCGTATGATCTTCATGATATTAATCATACACAATGTCAATTCTTTTTTTTTGCACATGTTAACATGTTAATTCATGTTATAAATGCGTAACAATGTGCGAGACCGTGCTTGTCAAATACGCTATTATGGTCGTAGCACGGACATAAACCGCCTAAAAATGGATGTAGCACGGACTGCCACCACATACAAGTTTTACCGCCGAAACCTGAAAGTGGATGTAGCATCGTAGTTCCCCTCTCAAAATGGATGCAGAGGGCGCTCTTTCCCAATGCGGAAAGTCGTTGTCGTCAAAAACACTGTGTTGGCCGCTCTCACGTTCCTCTCTGGTCTAACGAATCTTTTCTTTTCAAGCATTATTCATTATGACTGGCGTAGGAGCGGAATCGGTCCGCTTAGAGCTATCTATTGAACCATGAACCATGAACCAAATATGATTCAATGGCGGAGTCAGATAACTCTTTCATTTTTTATATAGCGCTACATAACGGAAAGTTCAACGAAAGAGGTATCTTTATTTTCAAACAATACGACTCAACAATGGGACTCAAGTCAAGCGGACTTTTATTCTTTGAAAGCACGAATAGGTTTAGTTTCTCATTGTTATTTCCATCTGTTAGTGAAAGTCTGTAAAACTTGAGTCGTGCATCTTGATGTTTACTATAGAATTTCAAGCAATTTGAAGCAGTTTGAATAATTAGGTTCATTGTGTTTGTTAGATCGAGATAGGATTCACGAGGAGAGAGTGGTTTTCAAAAGAAACGGTCGTTCGCCCTTTTACATGCAACACCAGTGTAATTCCTTTGAAATGTACACCGACGACCGTCGTGCGGGTGTCGTCGTCATCGTCGCTTTACAGTCCTCTAATATCGATAGGTATCGACAATTCTCCTCTTCTCCCGTATATATTCGCACTGTACATCGTTCTCTAATCGCATTCATATATTGCCCCTCCTCAATCGTCAAATTCGCTAGATGGGCCGCTTCGACCGACCCGAGATCAGCTATCCCAAACAACAGGACACAGTCAGTGTGATCCTGCCTTCTCAGGTTTTTTTTTTGTTTAATTTTTTATATTAATAGGTCGACATAGAAATGAAAGGTATGACGCGCGACGGTGGCCTGAACCAGTTCCTCAAAGATTCAAGAGGCTCGACTTGGGAATTGGGAAATTTTAGTTAACATCGATCTTCTCGGAAACTCGAGGAGATCAGATCGGACCGCTGCCGCGTTGTGAACCCTCAAGATTTCGGTGCGACATTATATAAAGTCTTGCATAGAATCTCTCGGTGACCATGAATATATTGCATCATCCATCCATTGCGGCTGTCCCGGCCTCGGATACTCTTCATCTTCTTACTTCTCATCGAAATCAATTGTTATTGTGCTAGATAAATAGATTAACGTGGTGATCTACCTAATAGATAGCTTCGCAACTCGACAACAGATTATCGCAATGTTGAAATCCATCCGACGATGGAGCACGTCAACCCCTTTTTCTCTATAGCTTTGATCGATCTCTTCTCGATTATCCTCAGAATAATTAAGACTCGACGATCCTCGTCCTCGACACTAATTAATTCACATTTCCTCCGGACTTATCATCATTTCCTATTCCAGATAGGGGGCAGTTGTAAGCGCGATTATTCTTGTATTGGACGCTAAGAAAGCTACATCCCGAAGACGAGACAGCCACAAGAATGATCATCTTCATCTCTGTCACCGCTCGTGTCTCACATCTCAGTCTCGGAGTCCTTCCTTGTCTCTAGACAAGTCCTTAGTCCTTCCTGGCGAGGACGTCAGGCGCGCGCCAGAAGTTCAGCAGGTGACGGAAGTGGTCGGGGTGGCCTTGGGGCAGGGCGAGGAGCCTGCCGGGCCCGCTGCCGCGGCCCGGTCAGCTGGGACCCTAGGCATTCGACTCTTTCAGACTCTGTAGTTTTTCCAGCTGGTCCGGCTGCAGCTCATCAGGGATGCTGGCTCGTCCACCGACCAGCATCTTTCCCCCTACCGGCATCTCCTCCCCCTCCTCCCCCGCCTCGCCCTCCTCCGTCACCTCCACCACTGTTCCACGCGATTGGGAGTTTTCGTTCGTGCTAGGACCGGAAGCGGTCGAGTCCGCCTCGCTACCGGAACTACTGCTGATCGGGAACGGCGCGGAGTCCGCTGGAAGCTCGTCGATCGTGGACTTCTCCTCGCCCTCATCGCCATCCTTTTCATCCAAAATCACGGTGGCCTCCTCCTCTTCCTTGCACTCGCTCTCATTGGGATCCGAAGCGACGCTTGAAGCCTCTTGGTCGCCCTCGGAGCTCTCGGTAGACTTCACCTGGTCTTCCGGGGCCTCCTCGGCACCTGGAAATGAATGCTCGATCTCCTCCATCGGCGTGGCCGCCGTGATAACGATCTGCGCTACCCCCAGCTCGAAGTCGTCCTTGCGATTCGCGTCGGATTCCTCAACGGCCGTGGAATCTTCGGACTTTTCCGCCTGCGAACGAGAAACCGGGTTTCCCTCGTTAGCGAATTTATGTAGACGCGGTGTATAACGCGCATCGGATTCCACTAAACTCCTCTTTGGAAGAAAAGAAACATTCTCCACCATTGTGCAGACGAGACTGATTGACGAGAGAATTCGATTCACCCGATTATTGTGGAGGAGTCCGCCCTATTCGATACGCGTTAAACGTCCTCTCCGTCGCTCGTACTACGCCGATTTACCTTATCGCCCGACTCATCTGATACCTCCACGACTGCGCAGCAAGCCATAGTGTTTCACAGATTAAAATATGCGGGTAAATAATAATAAATGGTACCTATACTACTTTTGGCTACATCGCTGTTCTAACTTCGCGACAAATAAAATTATGTAGCATCGTTTGGAAAAAAATACGCGCTATCTTCTATGAATTATCAAGGTTTATCTCAGCTTTCTCTCGCGTTAGAACAGCGACATGTGTACGCACACAAAGTGTCCTGCTATTACAGCATTACCTCTCAGGGGCAGATTCTTAAATAATCGATACCCCATTTTCTCACCTAATATACCAGGCGCCTCGGGCTTGTCCTCGAACTGCGAGCCGTAATGGTCCTTTTGGTCCTTGGACAGGTTTATTACAAAACCGCCTTCGCCGTTCATCACCGGCTTCTCTTCTAGCGATTCTGTGACCACGTGAGTGTACGTTAAAGGAAGAAATAAGAGGATTAAGGTAATCCTAATCTAAACCAACCTTGAAAATATACCTACAAAAAGACACTGAAAGACACATGAACTGTACTTATATCAAAGATGGAGATGAAACCATAAAGATAGTCACATAATTGAGTCAATTTGGCGCTTCTTTCTTAAGGCAGAAGACGATACTTCCGTGAAAATATATTGTCATGTGCAAAATGTTGCATCCAATTGGTCGTATAATTACCATCCAACTGAGCGAGCTCATCGGCCAATAAAAACTCCGGTACTTCCGGCGGGGTGAAGACAGGAGGCGCAGAACTTGGCGGCGTTACGTCGTCCTGATGAATATAGACGTTATCGTGCGATCAAATTTGCTAATAGCTCAGATCATCATTTCTAACAAAATTTACACTTCACATTGTACACCAAGGTGAAAAGTTACAGAGTTGATCTCCCTCACCTGCGGGGTCAGAGGGGAACCGTCGGGCCCGCAGGGTTCCACGATGAGAGACGGGAAGAGGCCTCGCTCGTCCCGTAGTTCTCCCTCCCACCAGCCGTCGTCCACTTCGTGAGGCTCCTTGCGCAACACCCGGACGATGTCGCCCTCGAGGAAGCTCAGCTCCTCGTCGCAAGTCGCGTCGTAGTCGTATAGTGCGATGCAGTACTGCTCCACCTCTGGCAACGGCCCAGATTCACATCGATACAAAATCGATACAAAAGTATATAAAAGTACACGGAGCGTAATGCCTAGTGAATCGTATTTTACAGTCGCGCTTTGCTTTCACTGATGCTTTCAAGTTCCACAGCCGTACCTCCGATGTGATTTTGTACAATGGTGTCAGGAGCGACGGCGTCGTGCAGGTTCGCGTCAGGATCGACGGCGTCGTGATCATCGATGGTGTAGTCGACGGACGAGAAGGAGATTTGCTGGACCAGACCCACCGGGCCTTGTGAAGAGAGGCCGCCGGAAGCTGGCCCTTCCGGCTCCCGCTCTACGTCCAAATAATTCTGCGGCACGAAACCTTCCTCGCCCCGGTAGTTGCGCGCCTTTAGCCAACCGTCGCCGTCGCCCTCCCCGACCACGTCCAGCTGCTCGCTCTCCACAATCGACAGCTCGTCTGGATTCTGCGCCTGGTGAGGTCGAATAATGGCGATGGTAACGACACAAAGTAATAAGGCCGGATAACGAAATAGGACGCTGCATTCTACTTTCTGCGTTTCGTTCGATAGCTTACTGTGTATGAGTAGAGAGCGGTGCACTTGTAGATGGGTTGGCTGGAGACCATTTCCGGTGTCTCGCGCGTCTCTTGCTCGTCCTTCTCTTCGTTGTCCCAGTCCACCGCCGTAGGATCGTCCCAACCTGCCGTCAACTCTTCTATTCGTTGCTTTTCCTGCTCCAACAAAGCTACCAAGAAAAAGCAACTAATCTCACATCTGATTCGGTGGAATTTGCACAAAATAAAATCCTCACGTAGTAAATCCGAATCTGGACTCTCGTCCCGTTTGAACAGATTGAACAATCTCCTGTACGTACCATCAACCTCGGCGCTGTCGTGCCTCTGTCTCTCTTCGGCGGCAACTTCCTCTTCTTGCTGCGGCGCGTTTCTGCCGCTCCCGGGACGTTCCACAGTTGTCAAGTCGCTGCCGCCGTCACCGTCGCTGTCGTAGAAAGAGTCTGAGGACGGATGTTCCTGCGAAGGAATTTCACGCGTGGGGATTAATATTGAAAATGAAAGGAGTTCTCATTTTTTATCTTACATTGTACTTTTTCCTTTTACAGGTCTCGTCTCATACTCGTCGCGGGACAGATCATGTACTCACCGCTGCACCGGATGCGTCTGTCCTGACAGAGAGGGAACTGGCCGAGCGCGGCATATCCTGCACGCTGAGCGTTTCGGCCTCTTGCAGGAACTCGTCCACGTTCACTGGGGGAAGGATAAGTAAGAAGGATACATACACAGGCTATCAAGTAACTGACACAATCGGTATACGGTAGTGTAAAGTAAATGTTACGAACCTCCACCGTGCCGGAGACACTCTATCCTTGCCTCCGCTTTGAGCTTTGCAGTCTATGTGCAACGGGTAAAGATTACATATGTAATAAATATGCAATATGACGCACGCGCGCGATCGAATGTGTGCACGAGGGTCTCACCTCGGCGCGTCGAATGGCGTGCTTCAGCTCGTCGATCTTAGTGTCTAAGTCTGGACCATTAGGATCATTCGGATCAGTCTGACGAAAAAATATGAAGGGACAAGTTTAGAACACACAGACCTTTCTCTCTTGGTATGTATGGCTTTAATCTTCGATAGACATTCAAGTAAATGAATGAATCATTTGTCCAGGACACCCTGAAGCACGTTTACCTTTTGGCCGGCCTCCTTAAGCTGCAGCATCGTCTGCAGTTTCCGGTTGTTCTCGCGAACGGTGCTGACCTCACGGGCGATCCTCGTCGACCAGCGACGTGCCTCCTTGCCGAGAGCGTTCGCCGCCGCGTGATCGGCGGTTATCCTATGAATTTTATAGAAAGGGCTCAGTAAGAAAACGCGAGTGTTTTTTCTTTCTTTCTTTTTTTTCAGAATTCTTTCTCATCGAGCAACGTTCCATATTCGTCTCGAGAGTCTCTCGCAACGTAAATAGGAAGGAATCCAACTAGAGAGAGACTGATGTAAATTGAAGACACATAATCGCAAATAGAAATAGATATAAATAGACCGAGCGATGCGGACGATTCGCGTACCTGTCCATCGGGTCGTGGTCGCACGCCTCGAATTCATACTGGATGTGCTGCTTCAAGACCGGATAGTACAAACAACAACACTGGATATTGTACTCCCTAGTGAGCTGCAACGCAAGCAACGTCCAACGTTTGGCGAGTGTGTGAAATTGCGCGACATGTTAATCGATAATCTTGGCAAATGATTCTTTTCTCTGTGAAGCTTCCCGAGAGCAGGGGGGAGAGGGAAACGTACCTGCTGCGCTTGGTCGCGTATTTTGCCGAAGCTGTTCTGCGTGGCGACGCACGTGAGCAGTTCCGTGCGACCCATCAGAGTCAGATACTCCGCCACCTTGTCGTAAACTCCCTGTTCTAGATACTGCAGACGGAAAGAGACGACGGCGGCGTTAGATGAAGCAATTGATGGACGGATAAAACCTCCCTTCTCGCTCGTATTATTCAGGATTTACGCGCCGCGCGTAGTTCATTGCTTCCCTCATATCGCATTATGTCTACTTATCGGCTAATATCGGATACCTTACCTGCATGGTGCTCTGAAGGTCGACCACAAAGTAGCGGTTCTGGTGGGCGTTCGCGGCGGCCAGGCTGAGTAGGTAATCGTTGCGCGCTCCGGTGGACTTCTCCTCCAGGGCATCTCGCTTCGAGCTCACCTGAACGAAGAAAGAAACAACGAATGATCTTTCTGAACTGAATAGTCCGGTCGCGGGAGACACGAAGGGATTCTCGCGAGCTTGGCGACTACCTTGGCGCTGTTCTTCTGCAGCGACGTTATCGACTGGAAGAAGGAGCCTTTCTTCTTCTTCAATCTGCAAGGATCGATCGCACATGAATTATTTTGCGCTCGCAATTACATAGCTGGTACGTATAGCCGCAGACGATATGTATACGGTGCGTAAAAAAAGAAACTTCAAATTGGTCGCGATCGATCTTCGAAAAAAAAGAGAGAGGGATTCTATGACGCTGACGAGCAGCCATTTGCGAGACGATTTCGATAATCTCCGGTATAATGGCCGATAATTCCGCGAATCTCGATGCATCATTTCTCAATTTCCTTCATCAAGCGTTGGCAGACCGCGATGTGTTATTGCATCGACCTCAAATGCGTCAACATTGAAAACTGATGAACTCGACGAAACGTTTGTGTTGCTAATTTGCAGGCAATTTCGCGGGCAAGTGTTCCGGGGAAAACGAAGGTGTAACGTCTGTTAAGAAGCGCCATTACGACTTCTAGAGGCGTCGGAAGTGGAAACTCTACGAGACTACGTACTTCTCCTCGATGTCCTTCGCCTTGTCGCGCACATCGTGCGCGCTGTGTTCCTCATCAAAGTACAACTTCTTCGTCTTGTCCACGTCCTGCACGCAGGTCTGCAGCTCCTTTTGTACTATCAGTAATTGGTCGATTGCCTGGAAATCGGATTATGTCGCGCGTACAAGTCGCAAAAATGTCCGAGCTTTTTCTCAATATCGTTTCTATTGTTTCTAACGCAGGGACAATCCGCGAGGGTGAATGATACCTTCTTGGAGATTTGCAGCTTGTGCATCTTGAGGCTCTTGGCGTCGTCAGCGATCTGCTGCTGGAAGACCTCGACGGCGGCGAGGCGCGCGCGTGCCAGTTTCTCGTTTTCCTCGAGCACTGTTCGCCATACGTTCCACATGTTCCTGCAACCGTTCGCCATTTGTCTCGCCGGTGCTTGGCAAACTTCCTCGATCGATGACAAGCCATTGAAACCGGTACGCGATTACTTTGTAAGATGAGAGCCGAGAGCGTTCCTTACGAAACGCGGACGGGCGGCGCGCGAAGTTTATCTTCGCTCTCTCGCGGCGCCAACGCGAGAGAAACGGAAGCTGCGACAATTCGACTCCCCGCGGCAGACATCGTGTTTCGATCCGCGACATATTTTTCATACCGGTCTCAATGCTCGTTTCTCGCTCGCATTTCCGTAGGACAGTTTCTATCGCGTATCTCATTGTCTCCTCTCGATTCTTTCGCACGTGTATGTTTCGCAATTACCATTTCTCTTCGGCTCCATCGACTTTAAGGTCTGGGATGTTGGGTATCTTTTTGTTTAAGTACGCGGACGATATTTTCAGCAGCGCCTGAAAAGCGACATCATCGTCATCGATTATACGTCGTCATCATCGACATCGATAATTACTGATAAAATTTTTAAAGTAATCATTCGATAATAATTTCTCATAATTGATCGTTACAACATTACGTCGGTGTATCGTAGAGAATAAGGATGCATTATTAATTAGTTAATTATAATTATTATAATTTTATGAGATATTAATTAATTATCACAATTACATTTAATAATCGTAATATATTATCATAAGTATCCATATGAAAAATATGTTAAAGCCATTAATCGCTGCGCCACTACGACTGAACTGAGACGGAAATTGCTTACCTCGGAATAGGATTTCTCAATAGCGGACTTTTTTATTGTGAAATTGCTGAAAAGAAACGGAAACGTCCGTTTATTTTATTTACTTTACTCCTCTCATTCGCTCTTCATCTCTTTCTAGGTGTCGAAACAACTTTTCGGACGGAGAAGAGGAATAATAATGCGGATCAATTAAAGTGATGGACTCGTCGATTGAATTAATCGAGGGACTACTCGCGGCGTGCGTCTCGGCGCACAGGACGCGTGGGTGGCAATCTTCGATTCCGATGCGAGGCAAGAATCAACGTGCAGCGTAATTGCCAGGACTCGTGTATGTTGATGAAATAGTTGTACATACTCGACACAGGGTTGCTGCGTCGTCGGGACGGATCGAAAATTCGGTCAATTCCCATCAGCCCACATCATTATTTCTCTCTCGTATCGCAAGCTCGTATATCACTCCCGCGTCCATTTCCGTGAGATTATTATACTCGCGTTATCGCGTAAAAATCATTACTAAGCGCCGAGAGCAATTTTCTCGCATGGCACGCGAAAATGGCTCTCAGGTCGTAAGAATAATCTCTTTCGGCTCATAGCGCGCAAAAGCGATCTTTAAGCTTTAACCAATCTATAAGGGTGATTTATTAAAGCCAGCTACCGTAGCGCGAAATTCTGCCAATTATTAAGAGAACATTTTATAGCCGTGGGGCTATTAATTATCGAGCGCGAGCCGTAAGATCAATTTCTAAAAGTTTCATTAGGACGGGTCGCGTTCTCGAAATCTGCTGTGTGTGGCGAAATATTCGCGTGGCTAAGATTAACGTCTAATTCCCTTGCAACGAGTGAGACTCACCGTATATCCTCCAGGAGATCGCACTCATGCTGGTTTTTTGCCTGCAACTTTGCCGCTTGTTCTGTATGCACATTCTTCAGGAATTTCGCGAAGTTCCCCTTGCGATCGTACACACAAAAACGAACAAATTAAATCAACGATACATGTATGTGTGTGTGTGTGTGTATGTGTGTGTGTGCGTATATGCATCTATGTGTACAAGTATAACCGACAATTTCCGGAGAGATTAATCATCTTCCCGTGAAAATAGTCCTTACATTTGCAATCACGACGACGGACATACATGACATGATTTTTCCTTTTTTTTACAGTGCACTTCGACGGCATGAAATTGGTCCTCAAGTCGTAAGGACGATTTTCGCGTGCCAATGGTACAGGAGACTGAACTCTACGGGATTTTCCACCCTCGGGGAAACTCGGGGTTGCTTACTTTTCTCGGTGGAGGTTGCATGCTGAGGCGACGAGAGTCTGTGTTGTGTTTTTCTTTTCCTCGCTCCCGTAACGCCGGTCGAGGTGGAGGAAGTGCAAGCAGGTAGATAGGCAGGCAGGCAAGCAGGCAGGTAGGCAGGCAGGCAGGTAGGCAGGCAGGCAGGTAGGCAGGTGGCAGGCAGGCAGGCAGGCAGGAAGAGGAGGAGAAGGGGTTCACTATCTCGCCCTCTCTATTTACGCGCGCTGCACACCCCGCACACACACACGCGCGCAACACCTCACCACTCGCGAACCCGTTCACTACTGATCGCTCGCCCGCCTGCGACGCGACTGAGCGGCGGCGCGGCGCGTCTATTGATCGTCACCAGCCGGCCGGCCAAAGTGCGCGCATGCGATTGTGTATATAATATTGTGCGCGGGCGTTTACACCCCCACCGACACCCTCGAACTACTTCCTTTTCGATGACCTACTAAACGGCCAGTCGAAACGGGAGAGGACAGCAGGGCGCCGATGGAATAGAAACGGGGGAGAGTCGATGATTTTGCTTATTGATCTATCTCGTTTGATTGTTCCTCTCTCTCTCTCTCTCTCTCTCTCTCTCTCTCTCAGTTCTAATCTTCGATCTAGAAGCTCGTGCAGGTAACTGGCGTGCTCGCCCGAAATCCTTCTAGAAGGTATCTCAGAGCGAATCGTTCTGCTCGCGTGTATTTATAAAGACGCAGCGCTGATACCTCGCGCGGATCTAACGCGAATTCGATCGCGAGATGAAAGGAGGATGGTCTCAGCGCCGGTGTTTACTGCGAAATCGTATTCAAGTTTATTTATCAATCACTTTTCATATTGTTAATTTAATTATTATTAAACGGTATAAAACGTTAAAGCAGTATAGAAGAAGATATAATAATAATAATAATAATACATTAATCGAAGAGAGTCTTAAATCTAAACACACTTATATACAAGACTGCAAAACACCGCATAGGCGTCGGTGGGGTGGCAGGACTCGTAGAGGCGAGGGGGGCAGGGGGGAGAACACCAGAGGCTGTATTTTCACGATAATTAATACGACGATGAATTGTCACCTAAGAAAGGCTATCACAAAAGATACTACACGAAGACATCCACTTTGAATCTCAACAAGTCTTTTCTTCGTTTTAAGCCAGGAGATCCAGGAGACCCAGTGGCGTCAAAAAGTCCCAAACCGGCCGAAAGAAAAAGAGAGAGGGGGGAGATTCGCTTGTGGGCTCGATCGGGCAGTCGAAAACCTCAGAGGGGGAAACTTGACGAGAATGAAGTCAACGTCGAATCCCAAGTTTTCCGCATGAGTCGTCAAACGTCCGTGTTACCCTTCCCTTCAACTTCGGGTGTCCCAGAGCTCGACACAAGGCTTCGACTAGTTATAAGACGATTTACTGAAGCTCGTCGGCCGGCAACGGGTCCAAATCAGGGTCGACCACGGGGCCCATGGCTCCATCTACGTACGCCAATGGTGGAGAGGGCTCGGCGGCACCCTGACGACTCGGCGGCAGTGCACTCGCCTCCAGTAACGTCAGGGTGGGATCTAGGGCAGGGTCGGCCGTCGCTTCGGCCAGATTCGTGACAGACTTGGACTTGACACACTGAAAATCCACGTGACGGCTCTTCGCTTCCTCCTTTTCCCAGGACATATGGATGAAGGGTCGTTGCACGTAGTTGTAAATGACTTCGGCGCGCCCGCCGGCGCGCTTCTTGACTTTCTCCTTGTAGGTCGGGTAGCCCTCGATGCCTAGCCGGATCTTCTTCAACCCGCGCTCCTTCATCACTTGCTTCGCCACGTCTCGGTTCTCGATGTACTTGAAGAAGCGATACATCGCCGTGCTGTTGACGGCTGCGGACAGATGACAAGGAAATGGGAGAAACTGAGAGAAGTACCAAAGGATTGTTGCAACACGCAATTGGGGTCAGACATTACTCGCACGTGTGTGAAATCAATTGACGATATAAAAGGGAAGAGAAATTAAATAGAAGCGACAGAATATATCGTTGAAAGTCATCGCAGAATCTAGCGGGTAGCTAGCGGGTAGCTGATGCGTCAGTGAAGAATCGCGGTATTTCTCGAGGCGGAGGGAGAGTGGAAGATTAAATGGGGCACGTCGCGGAGTCGTATTAATACCGTGAAGCAGCTTATGGTCATCCATTATTGAAGAAAACAAGCGGAACTAATGGACTTGCCGTGCACTTGCAAAGGCCGAGCTAATTGATTTTTCATCAGATATATACACACGTGTTGATCACGATAATGCAAGGTTGCGCGTCTTACGACGAAAAAAAATTACGCGCGTCCTCTCACTTGAAGGTCAGCTCCGCTTATAACGGACTCTACAGATCGTCCCAAAAAATTGAACGTATCGAGAGCAGCGCATCTCTCTCTCTCTCTTTCTCTCTCTCTCTCTCTCTCTCTCTCTCTCTCTCTCTCTCTCTCTCTCTCTCTCTCTCTCTCTCTCTCTCTCTCTTCCTTTTCAAAGACTATTTACGACACAAGTGAATCGAGCTTTTCACGCAAGTTTTATGCAAAGGCTGCAAATTAAAAGGAGATTAAAAGGAGAGGAAGATTAAAGTTTGAGTAATCAGCCGTCGACGACCGCTACTTTTGCTCACTTTGCGAGTACTCCTCGCCCATCTGCGGTGGATACTCCTCGTCCCAGTCGACCACGTCATCCTCGAGCAAAACGACGATGTGACATTCGCGGTCGCCACGTCGCGCGCTGTTCACCATCAGCGGCAGGATCAGGTCCTCCAAGAACACCTCAAACTGACAACGCGCGCCTTCGTTCGACAGCTCGTGCAGTAAGCCACCTGCCACGATGAATTCCTCGGTTAGCATCTTCCAGGTAAACACTAGCTCATAATACTCACGTAGATTCTGGCACTTGACGGTGCTGGCATCGAACGGCACCAGTAGGTAATCGCACGCCTCTCGCAGCTCTTGTACGCTCACGGTCGGCGGGCAACGAATCACATTGCCCTTGTAGTACTCGAGAATAGCGCGGAACACCATGGCGGAGATGCCGTCTGCGACCTCGTATTCGCCGCGTTCGTTTGGTTGCGCGTACTCCACCCCGGAACTGAACATACGGCCCAGCATGGTGTTGGGATGAGCGGTGAACAATGCCGGGTCGATGACGAACCTAGAACAATAAGAAGAAACAATTAGCAGCGTGAATGGATCAAAGACAGAGAGAGAAGAGACGTTCAGCTACGTGAGAGTTAAAATTAACAATGAAGAACACGTTGGTGATGGTGAGGAGGAATGTTTAGAACTTGAACGGTTTGCAGACTCGCCTAGTGTTGTCGACAATCAAGGTGATCCTCTCGTCACTAGTTGACGGATTGCTGGCTCCTCCTCCGCTGATGGCAGACCCCGTTGGGCCTGATGCCATGCCATCTCTGTTGCTGCTGCTACTTTGGCTCTGCTGCTGGTTCTTTGCCACACCGACATTGGACCGGATTCTACGGAGAAATATACTGGTTAAGACGAACTTCTCTTCCCTCTGGTGGGAGGAGCAACACGCCACTCTCGCGTCGTTAGAAAATTGAAACGCTCGACTGACGACTGAAACGGGGTTTGCGGAACCTACCTTGCAACTTTTGCAGCCCGGTCACTCGAGTTCAAGATATTGCGCGAGCGGGATAATAATCTTCTCGTAATAAAGAATAATTTTTTGGGAATAAAAAAGAAAAAAGATATATTTAATATCGAGTAATAATAATTTGGTTCTTAAGGTACAATGACAAGTGTAATATAAATTACAACAGAATTAAATATATGCATATATATATATATATATGTATAGATGAGGTAAATAATAAATAAATGTACACTCAAGCATGGGAGAGAATTCAAGAGCTGGCTGTAAGTCGACGAGCAACGACGCAAATGAAAGTCTCAAGAATAGAAGGACTTTCCGACGAGATGAGTAGAGTTTTTCTTACCTGCCAAGACTCGCGTCCTGCGAATGATTTCTGTTGAGCGAACCAAACGAATGGCAATGCTGCCGATCACTGCTGCCATCCCTCTGTACCAGACAAGATTTCGGCTTTGCGGAGCCACCGACACAACTACACATGCACAGAACAACCAACCACGTAATCTCGCTTACAATCTAATCGCATTCACTACATCGACAAGCATGTCGAACGCTGCATGACGTCTACTATACGCTACTACTACGCTAATTAAAATTCTAGAAATTCGAAAAACGATAAATCTCTTTCATTCTACTTTATTCTTCTGAGAAACTGAAAAGTTTTGCGAAAGAGAAAGAGAGAGAGAGAGAGAGAAAAAGATAGAGAGAGAGAGAGAAAGAGGCAATCATCCTTTGAAACTAAAATAAAAAGAGATCAGGACCTTCTCACTTTCCTTTGACCCTAAAACTGAAACTCAGATATCCTTATTAGTGCGGAAAGATTTCAAGAAACTGTTTGTATCATGCAAAACCCTCCCGGGCAAGAGACTCTATAGTTTTCGAAATAAAAAGGAAACCCTTTCTCTAAGTGAAAACTTTCCTCTATTCCTAAAAAAAACTTTGAACAATACATGGAGGAATTTTTATGCAGTTCAAGGTTCCAAGGTTTCTTCTCTAACTTGTAAGAACTCTACGAAACGAGATGGACGGAAGAGCTTTTCGAAATCTTACCTCAGTCTATTCTTAATCACATGGTGTCTTCCCCTCCCTTCAATCTCCTTGTAATCATTTTCAGTGTCGCTGCTGCTGTCGTGAACATACTTCTGACATTCGGATGACGAATTCGTCATGTTGTTGTACCACCTAAAAAAATATAACATCGCGTTTATTTCTCATTCTCTGAGATGGGTAGAATCACGTGAAGCGAGCAACGAGAAACAGGTGACAAGCAGCAGCGAGGAAAACGACAAAAGCACAAGGCGTGTGTATACCCGATGTACCTGACTCAACCTGTCTGGGAATGTCAAAGCACTCTTCTCGCGAAGCGCATGGCATATTTCCCGAAGGATCGATATCGTACAACATTGAGAACAATTAGTGCGGAAGACCAACGGAAATATCGTGACACTTACGCGGCTGACAGTCGCAAGAGCTTTCGGAAAATCTTTCTAGCAGATTCGCAGATCTCCAGGTTAGCCCCGAGCACAACTCGAATCGTCTGCTCGACGACAGCTCGCGACGTTGTGCCAGTAACCAGTCGCATCTGACCGGGGAAGGAGAACGATGCGACGCGCCACTGTCATGTCCAGATGGCGCGAGACTTAATTTCGAACGTTCGCTCTTTTTGTACTTTCTGCATTTTTTTAAAGACTGACAGACCTGGGTAAATTTTCGTATCAACTAAAAGGGCCCAAAGGGCCCGGAGATAATTTAAGAGCAATGATAATACCGATTGTTTTAGCTACGCTCATGATAATACAGCTAGCAACTATTGCTGGTGCAAGGTGTGAGGGGAAAGACAACATGCCGCTATTCATATTTTATCTCGCGGCTTCCACGTCTCTCAACGCATATCACCAGCAGTTGCTGAATCGACTAAACTACGTTGTGATCCGAATGGCTGTTCTAACCTGCTCTATGTCTCCACGAGCTCTGCAACAAATTTGGTCTGTTCTTTTTAGCTGTATTACTGAACTGGTGCAATAAGTTAAAGTGAGAAAAAATATAGTTGTCTCATTCTAACTTATTGCACTAGTTCCGCAGTGCAGCTGAAAAGAACAGACCAATGGTTAGGAGACAACCTGTATACAGGATGTCGCAGAACAACTTGTGAAGAATTTCCGAATTTTTAAACTAGTGCAACCGAGTGCAACAAGCGGAGTGGGGAAAAATATACGCGTGTGTTTCACTCACAGCATCTATGTTATAAATGTTGTCTGTGGTTCCACTCTAATATTTTTTTTAATTAGTTTAGACATCTTTCGTAAACGAGCGGATCTTAATTGTGTGTTTGCGTCACAATTCTATCCAAACACGTGTCATTCGAAGACGCGATTAGAGATTTTTGTTCGCCTCCGTGGCGGTTGGATGTGGTTCCTGTAACTACACATATTTTTGATCTTGGGGACTGCGTACGCGTTGTCCCTGTTTCTCTTTTATTTCCAAAATCGTTGTAATTGGCATAGGAGAAGGAGTGTAATAACTCTGCTCAGAGCCATATATTGAATGAATGAATGAATGAAGACGCGATTAAATTGTTGGCTCTGATTCTATATATAGGTTAGGAAAACAGTAAACAAGGAGGCACTACACTACTAATTGGTGCCAGAATTTGTTGCAAAATGGATGCAATTTGGAATAACTATAAGTTGCAGCATCCACCGTACTTAACTTGGCGTACCAACAAAAATGCATTTGGTAAATTATATATAATAATAATATATCTCACCATGTTTATATATGAGACATATGTAGATGAATATTATAAAACCTGAATTCAACCATATCTTTATGTATATGTAACTTATTGCCTTGAAAACATAAATCGATGTCATTTGTTAAGTTAAATATTGTTTTTGTCTGTTTATAGGTATCAAGAAATTTACAGCTGTAATTAATAAGGCAATCAGAGAGCTGGAATCAATGGCTGTTCTTGATATGGAAGCTGCATTTTTAAGTCGATTAATTTATCGTATGAAGAACAAATTTCGAAGTGATAAAGGCTTAAAATTTATGGAGAAAGTAAACAGAGCCCTAATCAACTACTTGAATATGGCACTGGTAGAGAATTATAAAGATTTAAAGTCTTATATTCATGTAGAAGACAAAGTGCTCACCTTGCCAAGCAGACAATTGCTGGAATATGTGCTTGTAAGAACACAAGGTTTTGCAAAATTAATGGAAAGGATAGAACAAGTTGCGAGATACTGTGCACATTTTCTCAAAACTAGGATTGGATTAGGTCATGCCTGGAGCATCTCCTTAGTTGCTTATTCCAATATTAGTAGGATTTGGTAAGATTATTATATAAGCTATTTATATTATATGTAAAGTATATTTTTACTCTAATAATACAGCATCCATTTCTCTGCAGGTTCTTGTCGAGACAACTAATTAGGCAATGTTGCGTGTGGTATAAGGAACTGTACCAATATGTATCCATCTTTCAGTATGTTGGTTTACCTTGGATTCCAGAGAATCAATCTCTGCCACATGATTTGGAACAGTGGCTTTCTATAGAGTGGATGCATGATGAAACTGCTTTGTATGTCTGCAATTATCTAATATTTCAATCAATGCGCGTTCTAAAACAATGGATTATTTTAGCACTTGTCCTAACAATAACTGGGATGATGTAATACTTAAACTACTCAGAGAACCGTCAGTTGATGGTACTGATGAAACAATCACTATTTCTGAATCTAGTATGACAACATGTGAATTGATTGATATATCAGAAGGATCGCAAAAGGATACTGCAGTCCATGATATATCAGAAGATAAACCTAAATCAGAAGCTGATGTGGATGATATTGGAGGTATATATACTGAACAGCAATATAAATTAACCATTATTTCACACATATATGCATACGGGTCGTTTTGTTTTTATTATAATTGTACAATGTAAAAAAAAATGCGAAAGATTAAATCAAATTTCTGTTAAGCCTAAATATTTCGACATTTCAAGCAGGAGCAAGAAGTCATGTTCTGTAATAAAAACAAATATTTTATTCATGATAGATGAAACGTTATTGACACAAAAGTAAAAATTAAATTTTACATGTAAAGTATAATGATATCAGTGAAATTCGTATTGCATGTTATTAAATACTAAATTTTGTATAGAATTTAAAATTGTGATAAGAGTTGGGCCAATAAGCATAAATTAATCACTGTATTTAGATCGCCATAAACCAGTTATGCCAAAATATTCTCTCTTTGCAGTTTTCGGATTTTATTCACGTTGAATTGTACCTATTAATTCCATTAATTTTTGTTTTACAGAAGTGATAAGTCGAAAGGCTTTCAAAGCGAGTATGTCGAAGGTACATAAACATGACGCTGAAACTTCTCCGGTAAAGAAACGTAAACATACGCACATCAACATTGATGTGAAAACAACAGAAGAATTGAAAAATAAGGAAAAGAAGAAAGAAGTAATACCAGAAGACTTGATCCAAATAAAATTGAATGGATCGAAACGACGAAAGAAGCATAAAGAAAAATTGTTCAATAACGCAGATGTCTGTAAGACAAATGTTACGCCAAACGTGAAGGTAACGAACAAAATAAGAAAACAGAAGAGGAAACAATGAAGAAGGTAGAACGAACAAATTCCAATCGTAAATCTACAAATGCATACGATGCGCATAATGTACATAATGTGTATATATGTATACGATAAGAGATCTCCATAGTTTTATATCATTAAACAAATTCTTACACGTGTAAATAATTGAGGGATTGTACTTTCAATAAAAAATAATTATACATATATGTGTATGCCGTACGTGTTGCCGTGCCATCTTTTTAATAAAGTTAAATAATTGAAGACAACGTATGCATCCTTAGATATAACGATGCTGATATGAAATCGGGCGAGAGTGAGATATCTTTTTTTTATCGTAATCAAAGAATCGTAGCCAAATATGTGCTGCTACGTAACACCTTTAATTTCACTGAAGCGTCGACAAGCGAATCATTGCGAGAGGCCAAGGGGGAACATAAGGGACATTGGACATTGGAGTGTCTCTAATTAAACGGTGCAAAGTAAAATAAGCATTGAGCGGTAATTAGTTTCTGCCGAGAGATTTCTGTCCACTTGAATATATGTGTACGGCACGGTGATTAAGCGTCATAGGTCGGGTACAGGTGAATCGCGTATCTTCGCGGTCTCATCTTCCAAAACTTCAGGCCAAAGTCGGAGGATTGTCTCTTCCGCATGTTGTTGAAGCAGCAGGCGCGGAACTGCCGTGTTCCACAGATGTCGGCACATTCTCGCCCACATTGGTCGCAGGAGACCGTCTCGCCGAAAGACCACAGCGCGCACACTGCAATAATAAATGGAATTACCTCTCGAACACTAGACTGAATAATTTCTACGTATATACATTTAAAATAAGGAACAACAAATGTAATAATAATTATTGTTTCAACAAATGGAAATTAAAGAATAAGTTTCTGAGTAAACGCTACTTGAAGTACATTTCCAAATTGACAATTCCGTTGAAGGATCACCGACAGGAATAACTATAAATAATTTATAAAAGGATAAAAGGACATCATCGTGCGTATAAATAAATGATAATGTAAAAAAAAAAACAGAACAGCAATCAATAAGGTACGATGCAGACGACGAATTCGAGATGAAAATAATTATTCATGTCTCACGTGGGCAGGCGTGAGAAAGTTTAGCAAATAAAGCGCGGAAAAACTTTCATACAGGTCCCCTGTCTTTTCTTGCTCCACGACGCGTTGCATTTATGGATGTGACGATACTTCGATGTTCGGTAATGAATGTCAATCAAGTAATTACAAGTTATCCCGTTTATATTACGCAAGCCAATGCATATCTTTATCGAACTTCCTTCAACTTTAAGAATCTTCATTCTGGGCCGTCATTACACATCGATAACTTTGGTAGACAATTTCTTAATTTAACAGCGCCCTGACGTAATTGAGAGAAGGATCGGCATTGCATAAATCCATAAAATTGCAATACAGAAAATTTTTTTATCTTTAGACATTGATCGAAAAAGACAGATAAATTTAGGAATTATATATTTTGAATAAAAAATCAAATTTGCGGTAGAATTTTCGTCCTGAAAATAGGACGTTTAAACAAAATAATTATCTGTGACGTGATTTACCTTAATATAATCGTAATCTCGAACTGCGATTGTAATTTATAATTTTTTTATACTTTAATTCGAAATTATTTACGAGTCATTGACAGAAGCCACAATTTCATCGACTTGTTTCATTGATAAATAATCCGCTTTATGATATTTTTTTCATTATTTTCGAAACATTATGATCTGTGGAGGCATTGAACGATTAGGAAGCTATTCTTAGCATAAATTGCAATAGTCTGCTGTTCTCAACAAAGAGATCAACGCGAAATCCGACGATACCACTTCGTCTACTCGCTCACTGCTGATGGGACGGTTGATCGGATTATCCCGTAAACACGAAAGACACTATAGACATCGTTTGATTATCAACCTCATTTAACATCCTTTTGAAATGTCAGCGATTTGTGACCACTATACTTTATTGCGCGCAATATTATATTGTAAATTAGGAAAGCGTAGACATTCGTTTAATTTGGAAAGAGATATACATATATGCTAACGTATAATTTTAAAAATGATTTTCTGAAATTTTCTACAAACAAGAGCAAGCGACATCGGAGATGAAAATTTTTCGATGATTTTTCGCAACTGCAAGTGACGAAAGAACATTTTCTTTAAAGTAGAGAAAATAGTTCTCAATTCGTTGAGAAAAATTAATGGCGACTGTTGTTTTAAGCGGAAACAAGAATGATGCCAACTCAAAAATAAAGGGATATATTAATAAATGCAACTTAATAAATGCTCACGTTCGTGCAATACAAGATTTCTGTTACCTGCGAGAAAAAGCAATATCCAGGTGCGACTCATTTTTGTGAAGTATTCGCAACGCCGGAGAGATTGGTGATTTCGGTTACGAAAGTGGATGCTGCGTTTTCAACAATATAAGCATTAATAAGAATATATATAAGTGTAAAAAATTGTGAAGATGTTCAAGTTTCTCGAAAGGTTCCCCGATAAAATTACAAAGTAGAACGAATTTCGACCGCTTATGACCACTCATGAAGTAGCAATATTATTCGGACGGGCAGTTATAAAAAGATAAAACCGAAAATATAATTCCGGCCGCGTTGACAGTGAAATTACATTCGAATGTAGCAGCCTAAAACGATAAGAAAAAGAATAAGATGTTACAATGTGCACAAGATGCGAATTATGTCAGGTTGCAACTTAGTAGGAGACTCGCGTTGCGAGCGGCTACTTACCCTCTACAGGTGAGCGCCGGGAAGCGAATGATAATCCTGTGGGGTACCGCTGCTTCTAGATATCCCCACCATCTGAGATTACCTCTTCCACCCCCGACGCACGCAATCGCCTTATCATTTCAATATAGTGATACATCAGAGCGTGCTCAAAGTTAAGTTGTGCAAGCTCTGGTCAACAAAGTTCACTTCACGAGGTCCTCGCACGGTATGTCACATGTCATTTTTGAGAGAAACACTTTTGAGGGAAAGCAAAATCACAAATAAATACATTATCAGCCTGTATCAGTTTTATCTTATTGCACGAGCTGTACGGAGTGAAGACAGATTTGTTTCATAATTCTGCGAGGATACTTCTACGACGAATAAGAAGTACAATTGGAGTGAAACGCGAGCTAATCAAGATCCCTTGAAAATTCGCTCATTTTCGCAGCAACAAGTGCGGAGGAAGCAATACGAGGAACATTATTTTTTTGCATATTCTAATATAGCACATATATTTTGCGGAATTTTTAATTTTTAAGAGACAGCGCAAAAGATTATGAAACAATGAGAAAAAACAATGTGACGCGCAACTTTCGACGAAATTACTGATGGGAGAAAGTAGTTCGTCGAAGTTAACGGACGAGTAAAATAATGAATTTCACAGTTTATGCATTATTTTATTGTTATTTGCATGGTTTGATGCGAATGCGAATTCCGCCGATAATCGATAAATCATTTCCTAGACTACTTGAGAGTGCACTTTATTTTACTCGCTAAAGTAAATATGAAAAGAAATTAATATGTAATCCTATTAATAGCGAAGACAAATAATGATAATAATAACAACGCACGCAATTTTAGATGATAATGTTATTAATTAATAATTAAAAAGGGAAGCGCGCACTATTATTTCATCGTCCAGCGCCAAGAGAGAGAGAGAGAGAGAGAGAGAGAGAGAGAGAGAGAGAGAGAGAGAGAGAGAGAGAGAGAGAGAGAGAGAGAGAGAGAGAGAGAGAGCGAATACTTAAATACTAAAATTAAAGTACATCAAATACCTGCCGTTTTAACGTGTCAGCGTTATTCGTAGCGCAGAATGAACTACTTTAATCCTACGTTAATATCAATCTGATAATAGTAACGTAAAGGATATCAACGACAAGCAACGACTTGGCACGATGCCTCCCTTGCGAAACATTTGTGCGATAGGCAAGTAATTGCGCTGAAACATAAACACGAAAGAGATGTTCGTTTAATAAATGTCTCGTCACTGAACAAGAAACAAAAGGACAACAGTCTCTGTAACAGAGTGTAATAAATTCTCGCTAAAAAATATATATACATGTGTGTATATGTGTGCGACACACAGTCGTGTATCCCAAAATTATAACAAATTAATCATTTTGTCTCATGGAGATCTCCCCAAGAACGTTTACGCCATTGGAACGATTCGAACTGGGGTAGTAGACGATCCGCTCTCGTCGTTTGTACTCCGTCTCAGGAATCGACATCTCGCACTCGACCACCGCGGGGTCCAGCGTGTCCTCGACGACCACATTCAGCGACACTCGAGGATTACCCTTGTACCAGTCCATCGAAGACTCGCGGTCGTTTCCGCGATCGTCGCTCTCGACACCCTCCACGTAGAGCTTCAAAGACGGTCGAGGTCGCGCGCCGGTCACCACGCAGGTTAAATTCACATGAGTCTTGTTGAAGGGGTAAGTACGCACGGTCATGTCACTTTCCGGCACTGAAAACAAAGGACGATGATCGGATCGCCGAATCCACGAAATAATCGCATGCGATTGAAGTGAGTTCGGTTAGAATAGAAGAGAAAACAGATCCGGCGAGGGTGTGCCGATTGAATTTTCTTTCTAAACTTGTAGATTAACTAATAGGAGGATGAACTAATAGGTTGATGAATACTTCCCCTCTATTAGATTTCTTTTTCGTTAGATTTAAATTTGCACAATTTGTCGAATATGCTCCACGCGAACAGATTGCAAATGTATCACCCGCGTTAAAGAAAGAGAGAAGAAAACTTGCCGTAGACGATCATCCTTGTCGAGTTGCTCGCCTCATCTTGGAATGTGCTGATCGCGCACGTGTACTCTCCTGTCATATCAACGGTAACGGTCTTCAGTCGGATCACAGAGCGCGTGTACGGATTCTTCAAGTTCTCGGGCGGGTACTCCGCGAGGCCCTTGATGATCCCGACATCCTGCGGTTGTACTGGCGGCATATAGGTGAGTTTATTAAATTTACGTTAACAAGATAATAAATCGGAGGAATATTTCTTCGTCAGGATTATGCGGCATGTTCTTTTTTGGTCGGACGAAGAACCGATGAAATTATTCGCTAAGTTCTTCGCGCATCTTCCGATCGGGTGATTCATGTGCGTACGCACGCACAGCCGCGACGTAACGAAGCTACCGATAAATAAATTCAATAATGTGCGCGCGACGCGGCGTGACAGACGCGTGAGTTATAATAAAATCGCGTGGGTAGTAGCTGTGAGGCGTAAATTACTCGGCGGAATCCATTGGTAGATCTGATACGCTTCGTGAAACCATTTGATTACAAGTCCGTTCTCCTCGTCGTCAACCTCGTAGACGCAGGCGAGATCCACCGGGCCGGTTCCGTTGCGAACGACCAGCGGCACGTCCAAGGACTTGATCGAGGAACCGCGGGCTCCTGCGGACAACATATGTTTGGAGAACGCGATACATGCAGCGGCAATCGAGCTGTTCGAACCTCGAACTTGTGGCCACGTTCGAAATGCGCGTGCTCTCGAAATTCGACGAACGACCTGGAAATTCCGACTGTTCGAATTGCTCGATCGGCTGAGAATTTCGCACACTATTAAAGAAAAAAAAAAAGAACAAAAAGAAGAGAGAAACGCGTAGGATCGCACGACTCCTCAGCCAGAACCACAACGTTGTTGGATTCGACGACGATGAGGGTTGAATTAACGTTGATTCAACGTTTCATCGACCACTTTAACGTCAAATCAACGTTATAGTTCCAACTGGGTTCGCTGTCGAGGGCGATTTTCCGACGTTGAACGTCCAGCGACGAGGGCCGAAAGTAGCCACGGCGAGAACGACGGTCTCGTCCCCGTTTTGACGTTCGCGCGAAGTCGGCCAAGTTTTCCGCACTTTCCCGATTCGACGCGGCACACGACGGCGACGGGCGAATTCCCGACAATGCCGTGCTAGCCACTCACCGAAATAACGCTCGAGTATCAAAAGAATAATTATCGAGGGCGAGACCGTACGTACTATCGACAACATTCTTTCCAAGGTCCCTTTTCACACTGATGCACAATTAAATACGGCTCGTCTAACTCGTGTTAGCCGATACGATTCTGCGCAGCCTCATGTATCGCCTTTGTGCTGACCGATGAGACGTCGTGCCGCGCCATGCGGTGACACCGGCACTGCCCTCCTGCATGCGAATCCGGGCGAAATTAACGCTCAGGCTTTTCGGAAGACAACCTGTTGGCGCGGTTTGCTCGGTCATGGAAGCTTCTGCGACGCATCGCGAGGACGAGAATCCTTGCAAAGCGACACGCACGACCAAAAAGAGCGCCATTTCCTCATAAATCTTCCATTAGACCGAAAGATCAGCGAGACCTATTGGTTACGCATCGTTATCACGCCGAGATTCTACATCGAAAGAATTCTAAATTCAAAAATTATATGCAAACCGGACGAAAGTGTTCCTCGGCTTTTTGAAACGCACGTTACGCAAGAACGGCTTGGCCAGTTAATTTCCCAGTCGGAACCATAACGTTGATGAGGGTTGAATTAATGTTGATTCAACGTTTCATCGACCATTTCAACGTCAAATCAATGTGTTGATTCAACCTTTATCGACGTCGAATCAACGTTGTGATTCTGACTGGGTTGTAACTCTTGTAAAGTTTGTTTCTCAGCAGGTTTTGTTCCCGCATTCAATCGTGTACCTTTTTGTATTTCTTGCGCTCACACGCGCTTGGCGAGAAGCGAGAGAGAACGAGTGGAATAAGTTTCCTTGTTAATTCAACCGCCGTTCCCATCGTCCGTCTGCGTTCTTTGCTCGCCACCTGTACAGTTACCTGTGTAGAATGTAAAGTTTTATTTGAAAAAATGAACGTTTAGTGGTTTATGGAAGTCGGTTACGGGGGAGTGCCTAGCGGACAGGAAGGTAACCGAACAGCGTTTGACTTGACAAGGGGATAATCGACGGTCGGGAATTTTGGAAATACGATGAAACTGTAATTTGGAGAGCGGTAAGGTATTCGCGGGATTGAGTGCACGTTTTCTCAACTCCGTCTGTGGCGCTTGCATCGCTGCGAGCGACATCGATTGGTCAGCTCGCTTCTGCCATTATTTTCCAACTTTTGAGTATCTGCGCGCGGACGATTGTGGTGATAGTGTGATACAAATAGCAAGGACGATCCGAATTACTTTTTTCTAACACGTGTTTCATGTCTGCTTGAGGTCGTGATACATAATATTGCGTTCTGAAGTAAATTCTTGTTGCCAAAGACGTGACTACCCGACTCTTGTCAGCTATTTATTCAGCCAAGTGAGTCGACTAAGATCACTCCTGTCTGATGAAAAGTAATCTGATATTCATAGAATATTTATTTTGTAGAATGAGTTACAAACGATACCAGTCTGACTACGACAATGATAGATGGGATAATGAAAAGCCTCAAAAATATCGTAGCAGATTCTCAAGAGATAGCTACAACGATGATTCAAGTAAACAAAATTACAATAATAATTCCAACAACAGAACAAGATACCCCGAGGACCAAGAATCAAGTGTGGTGTTCATTCAGCAAAAAGATCTTGGTAAATTTATCGGGCGAGGTGGAAGTCAAATTAAAGCTCTGGAACAGGAAACCAACACCAAAATGAACGTGAGTAATAAAGAATAGTTGTGCATCATGATCCATTGATCTAGATGTTTAGTGTCTAAGTCTGCTTTTATATAGGTTGACAGAAATCAGAATCCTCATGGAAAATCTGCTGTAACAATATATGGTTCAGACACAGACCGGCAACGAGCCTGTGATACGATAAAAAAGTTTTTGGGTGAGGAAAGTTTCTCACAAGAGGAAGCAAATTCTACACAAAAGGAAGAACCCAAAGAAATTGATTTTAACAATTTTGACTGGACCCAGGCTTATAAAGAATGTGTAAGTTTCATCTGTAGTCACATCTAAAATATTACCGGTAAATATTGCTATTCATATTAATACTTTTTACAGGAGGAACATCAGAAGAGAAAATTGGCCTCTATGCCACCTATCAAAAAGGATTTTTACAATGAAGATCCAGCTGTTGCTAACATGTCAGAAAAATATGTAGCTGATTTGAGGAAGAATAACAATAGTATAGAAGTTAGATATGTTTTCGAAAATAAGGATTCAACTGATACAGTTAAGATACCAAATCTTGTTGAGACTTTTGAGCAAGCTTTTAAGGTAACATGAGAGTCAAGAATCAACTCGTGTAGTTGCTTTAGTACATACATCTACTGATTTTATTATATGTATATTATATTTTAATGCAGGATTATCCAGATATCCTTGAAGAGATACGAAAACAAGGATTTCAGAAACCAAGCCCTATACAGTGTCAAGCATGGCCTATTCTGTTGAGCGGTCAAGATCTCATTGGAATAGCTCAAACTGGAACAGGTTCCGTTTCTTTTATCTTGCAATTCACATATATGTGTTTACATATACACTACCGATTATATTTTCAGGAAAAACTCTGGCCTTTTTATTGCCGGCTCTCATCCACATCGACGGACAGTCAACTCCGCGGTCTGAACGCAAAGGACCGAATGTTCTCGTTATGGCACCGACGAGAGAACTGGCGTTGCAAATAGAAAAAGAAGTTGGAAAGTATTCTTACCACGGTATTAAAGCGTAAGTCTACTTTGTACAAGATAACTTCTCTCTTATGTCTTTGTGCCATTAGATAGTACGCTCAAAACATTACAATCTCTTTGTTTTCTTGTATATAAAAATTACTTCAGGGTATGTGTATACGGTGGTGGAAATCGCAAAGAGCAGATCAATATAGTAACAAAAGGTGTGCAAATAGTAATTGCAACTCCCGGAAGACTGAATGATTTGGTACAGGCCAAAGTGTTGGATGTGACATCCGTAACGTATCTCATACTCGATGAAGCAGATCGTATGCTGGATATGGGCTTTGAGCCACAAATTCGTAAGACTTTGTTGGACGTACGATCTGATAGGCAAACTGTTATGACGAGGTATATAGATTTTTTTCTTTAAGGCAAACTTTTGAAGAAACAATTCCCGTGCGATGCAACTAACAGTGCCATTGTTATCGTGTTGTTTTATCCTTTCATCTGTTAGCGCTACGTGGCCTCAAGGTGTAAGACGTTTGGCTCAGTCTTACATGAAAAATCCGATTCAAGTGTTTGTTGGATCGCTCGATTTAGTGGCAGTACACACTGTCACACAAAGAGTTTATCTGATTGATGAAGAAGAGAAGAACAATATGGTTGGAAATTTTTTTTGGAATTTGCCATTTACTTTAAGCATTGCTTTTATTCAACGATGTTAAAGAGACGACATTGCGTTGTAGATGTTTGATTTCTTCCGAGAGATGGGTGTCAATGATAAGGTGATAGTATTCTTTGGCAAGAAGGCCATGGTGGACCACGTTGCTAGCGACTTAGCTGTAGCGGGTATCGAGTGCCAGAGTATTCACGGTGACAGAGACCAATGTGATAGAGAGCAAGCGCTGGAGGACATGAAGACTGGAAATGTTCATATTCTTCTTGCCACAGATGTGGCCAGCCGAGGGCTTGACATTGAAGATATTACGTACGTTTCGATAAGATATAACTTGTACTGTTTCTATTGAGTTACTTATCAGTGATTTCAGGTTTGAAATAAATCTGAAACACAAGCTCCGTTACTTGAGAAGTATTGTTCTCATTTCAGACATGTACTAAATTACGATTTCCCACGGGACATAGAAGAATATGTCCATAGAGTTGGACGTACCGGGCGTGCTGGTCGTACCGGTGAAAGTATTACTTTCATGACGAGAAAAGACTGGTCGCATGCTCAGCAACTTATCAATATTCTCGAAGAAGCTCATCAAGTCTGTTTTAATTACAGGAAGCATCCGGTTTGTGCAAATTTTCCATTCACTAATAAACTTGATATTTTAGGAGGTACCCGGGGAATTGTATAAAATGGCTGAGAGATACGAAGCGTGGAAGAAAAAAGCGGAACTTGATGGCAAAGGCAAAGGAGGTTTCAGAGGAGGCCGCAATCGTTATAGAGATTTCTAAATTTCTCTTGGTAATGTGCAATTTGTTTTAGTCTGCAGAGATATTATCAATAAAGAGATTAAAGGAATTAGGGAGAAATTAGAGAAAAGTACAACTAAATAAATACAAAGAGAAAGACAATCTTATTTTTATAAGTAATAAATTTCTACCGAATGCTTTGCAATTTCTTTCATTTTTTTTTTCATTTCAATAAGTATTTTTATTTCGATCATATGATCTCTCAGAAAAGAGTGAAATATTTTTTTGCATCGATCGCCAGAGATTAATATATATAATTTAGAATCTGTTGTAGTGCTAAGATTGTATCAGGAATGTCAATTTTAAGACATAGTGTTTTGAAATGTCATATTTTAAAGCAGGAACTGTATTTAAAATTGAAACAATGAAACATAGCGATACATTTATAATGTGTTGTAATTGCTGATTATGCAGTTCTTTAAATTGTTATAATTACTCCAATGGTGAGATATGAAATTCAAAGTTATAACAGTATGTAATATACTAATAACTATGTATTTAATTTAATTATAAGTTAAAATAGAATTTTTATATATTTTGTTAAGGCATAAAGAAACTTATATTAAGTTAAATTAAGTTTATATTAAGCTTACGTTGTGATATTCACGTCTGCTCAATATGTCCGCTTAATTTTTATTTAATGAAACACTTGAATCAGAGATTATTCTGCTCATTCGTTCAAATAATTTTTACCAATGAACTTAAAAACATCACGTTTCTCTACTTATAAACTGCTATGAGAAAGAACTAGCTCGTTACATTCGTACACGTTCACAAAAATAAAAAGATTAATAGCGCAAATCTCTAAAGTCTCTAAATCTTTAAGTCTCATTAGTAAATTAAAAATGCCAAGACTAAATTATTCATTCCAAGATATGTTATCTTTCGTACATATTGGACAAGGCTATGTTTAACATCGTATGACAAAAGTTATTTTATACCATTGCTATTCCAATCTATTCATGTGCAAACATGAACGACTGTGTATAAACGCACAAAGATGTATAATTGAATAAACTTTTATCATATGGATCTTAAACAATTTTGTAACATTGTTTATGTTGTTTAGGTTGTTCAAGTTCTGATTGATCATACCTAAACCAATATATCCAAGTTTATATTTACTGTCTACGTTTATTAATTTCCAGAAAAGTCTGAAGTACATTATATCTAAAAAAAAAAAACTATAGATTTATATATTAAATTTCTAATTTCATGTTGAAAAATAAAATGTACGCATTGCTGTATTGCTAAAAAAAATTTAAAGATACAAATCAATAAATATATATATTAATCTTATAACAAGAAGTCTTTTATATAAAAAGTATAAAATGAGAGAAAATTGAAAACGCACAAATATGTAGGAGCTTGCGATTTAGCTGTAAACCTTAAAATTCCGAGTTTTCGTGTATTTCTCGGCGAAGATCTTGCCACTCAGGGATGGTGTCGAAAACGCTATATCATCCAGTGACATCACGTAACCGTAGAAAAATTTGGCTCTGAAACAAGCGTGTAACTTGTTAGTATCGCGCGACGTGGAGTTACAATTATCAGTAACGTTACGCGATGCGGACTCATCCGCATCGCGTAACGTTTTTTGCATTTCACCTCAAAGTGTTGACGAGTCTGGTAGCTATGCCCTGCTTACGATGGCTCATCGCGGTCCAAACTACGTTTATGCCGCACTTCGCAGGCGTACTTTCGGCGGTGCAACAGTCCAGCTCGATCAGCTCGGGAATCATACGATGCGCCGTCTTGATATGCTCCGCCACCAACACTCCGAGGACACTCTTTTCGCGTATGTACAGATAGACCTAAAAGCAGACGAGAGAAGAAGAAAGGATGCACTTCTCTCTAGATTTCCCGAATTCAAAATGACCCAACGAGATACAAAACCCGTATATTGACCTTCTTGTTCTCATAAACGCACAGCTTCATATCCGCCAGTCCTAGATCTCTGTCCACAACCGCCAGAATCTCCGACACTTTCTTCCAATATTGTTTCGGATCGTGCGATTCTACCAGAATTATTCTGCTTCCCGTGAAGGAATTCTCCATCATGACGCGTTCATTTTTCCATCCCTATAATAAGACATTTACATATTACCACACATCTTTAGGATTACTTCAGATCCGACATTTACCAGATGAGGCAGCAAACGTTAAGATACGAAATATTGCAACAAATAAAAAATATAGCTAAGAGACGTATCGCACATTAACGAAACAAGAATGCAAAGTGCTTACTTGAAACTTCAAAGTACGTATGCTATTGTGGTAATTCAAGTGGGCGTTCTCGTCTTCTGCGTCGCCCAATTGATACACAATGTTGCACTCTGGGCACTGAGTAGCACCAAAGTGTTTCTGACCAGCGTCTAGCTGATACTGATCCTGTCCATTTTTCACGGACAGCTGCCACTGCGTGTTCCTCTTCTCTCTCGTCGATTTGTTGATCTTTCCTGTTTCCCTGAAAACAAGGAAAGACATATCTCATTAACTGATTCCCCAGATTCAACAGCGAGTCTCATAATATCTACTTGGAGAAGTCAGCCGAAGGTGCAGCGTATCTTTTAGTAAACAACGGGTAGTATTTCTCCTCGGACTCCTGGTCAACTTTCGCGGGGTTGTTGTTCGTGTTGCTGAGCGACAGACTGCCAAAGCTCGTCAAGGAGGTAACATCCCTGATGTTCATCGTCGAAGTCATGTTACTGAGCTCACTTGCCGGAGACATGATCGCATCCTGCGCTAACGTTGTCGTCGGCGACGACACGGTGTTTGTATTGACGGTCAACGTCTCCATCGTGTCGTAATCATCATTCGCCCAGTCGTCCTCCAATATCTTCAAGATGTTGGCGACCTTGTTTCCCTCCAACGTAGTTTCGACACTCGGCTCGTCCACGGTGAGATCAGTGGCGTCGCAAGAGACATCCTTGGCTTTCGCTCGCTGCTTGTTGCACGCATTTGTCGAATAGAAACCGTGTTTCTGGTTCAACAAGATCTTACCGTCTGCGATCTTCAACTTGATTCTCTTGTTCACCGTCACCGTAGCAGTTTGGCTTGGCTTGATAGTCTTGAAAAAGCGTCTGCTCTCGTCGATTTCCGGCGAAGAGGTTCTCTCCGTGGTCGCGTTTGCTTCCATCGGCAGAGCTTGTTCCACGAGCGGATTCTTGTTCTCTTTGTTCTCGTTTGACTCTGCGGGGCTTTGAGTAACTTGCTGGCCCTCTTTCTTCAATACCTTTAGATTCACCTTAGTCTTCGGCTTCTTGATGCCGTGAAACACACCGGCGTTTATCATGCCGAATCTCTGCTTCTTCAACGAGCATCTGCTGCTGCTGCTACTCTGTATTGGTAAGCTTCGTCTTCTTTTAACGTCGTTATTTTTAAGACTGTTGACGACGAAAGGTCGCTCGGACTTTTTGCCACTGCTGTAGAACATTTTCGTGCTCAAGGAGATATTGTTCACGGGAGCCTCGGTTTTCTTCTCTTGAAATAACGCCGCGCGCGCTCGAGGTGCCGAAGAGTCGTCCGCCTTGAAGAGTTTCGCCGGAGTCATCAACAGTTGATCGCGCGCGTGTCTCTTCAACGTCTTCTCTTTTTGCTCAGGAGAGAAGTTCTCATTCGCTTCGAACGTGCCGAGAGATTTCCGTCTGTGCAACTTCGGCAACAACGCTGATTTCGTTATGGAGCCCAAGGGCGTGATCAATCTGTGCGGACTGGGAGTTCCACTCTTTCGGGGTGTCTCCGTGATGCTCTGATTTTGAATGTCAGTGGCACAGCTGCGCTGAGGCGTTTCCGGGATTATCTCGTCGGCCATCGCATCTACCTCTGAACATTTGGGTGTTGATGGTGTTGACGATGCCGACGTTTCTTTCACTGGAGAAGGCGACATAGATCTGGGAAAACTTTGGTTAGTTATTGTATTACACCTTGGAGAGTATCTAGCCTCTCTGCTGAGCTTCTTGAGTGAGTTGAACAGTGATGTATAGTCTTCTGTATTACGTCTGTATGATATTAAACGATCCCAGGATGCCATAGGTAAGGAAGGCGATTTCTCAGGAGTGGCTAGTGGAGAAACAAACTCTCTGCCCGGAGAACTTCCACAGCTATTTGGGCTTCGATCGGTCAGGGCTAGGGGTGACATGGGTCCCAAGTCTGAATCTTCTCCTGAAGTTGCTTCGATATCTTTGTTGTAACTTAAGTCTCGGGATAAGTTCTTCTTGCAAGAATTACCATCAGATGCAAAGAGACATTTTTGAGCACGCCGTGGTGTATATAATAATTCCAGCTGTTTAAGATGAGTAGCCATTATCGAGCAATTCCTTAAAGTAATTGCCTGAAACAATTTATCAATTAGAATAAATAACACATCAGAAGAGAAATTGATCTTTTTGTATCAGACTCTGATTTACACAATCAATTACATATATTACATATTTCAAAAATAATATCAAATTTCATGACATCTGCAAGAATACAATTCATTCATCTGTCTATTGCTATTCTAATGGTGTTTCATAAATATCTACTGAACATGCAATATATTCTTAAAAATTTTCCTGAAATACAAACATTTTTAACGATAGAATCTTCCTAAATCCGATAAAATTGCTGTTTGCGTTTTCTGTTTAGTTAATCGCGTTCAACACGATGCCATTTATGTACTTAATATGTATATACACAACAACATCATAGTCTTACGAAATTAAAGTTATTCTGTGCTTTATGTGAAAGAAGGAGGATATCCCCTGGGAGAATATTCATGGAATGTTATTTTGTAATCATAGAAAATAGAATTTCTCGTAACAACACATGAACTAACCTGGATCAGAGGACGAATTTGAATAAACAATTTCCCGCGTATTCAAAAGTTATAAAATTTGATCAAACGTCCAACTCGTGGCTGCCACACATCAATCCTCGTTCCTTGAGTAAATGAACTCGTCTCAAGTTATTTCGTATCAAGTTACATCAAAATATATGCAGTAAAACGCGCGGGAGAAACATGAAAGAGCAGAGCGCTTATATTCGTTATGACTGTGTAGAATGTGTTAAAGCCCGCCGAGATTTCGCGCATGCGTCGCTATTATGCTGTTGAAAATTTATTCCTCTTTCACACAGTAGACCTCTAAATTTTCTATTTCTCTGCGCTTGGGTGTGTGCGACACGCGTGATGGAGGATTCACATGTCTCTAACATACAAAATAATGTCTCTCTATCCAATAGGAGGTTTCATTTTCTAGGGTTTTCAGTTAAACCAAGATGTCTCTAGATTCGAGTGTTCTAACTATAGCATGTCGTCACATGTCAAATACAATGTGAATTCACCTGTAGAGCGGCCAAAGCAATTTAATAACCTAGAAATGTCACACGAGATAAATAAGAGGCAATGTTTACATCACAAATTAACCCGCAATAATCCAATTTTGTTATTTTTACACACGTTATTATGTTATTTACCGTGAATCATTTTTGGGCCAAGTGTCTCGAGGATATACATGAAATTGTATCAGTTCTTACAGCATTACAATTGCACGTCAGAACGCAGTAATTTAAAAAAAACAATATCAGTGTATAAAAGCGAAGAGGACTTACATTTTTTTTCATAACTTATAACTTTGTTGACAATGAAAATACGAGATATCTCACTAATCTACTGCATTTTTATTATTCTACAAAGTGTTTGTGAGTCACATGTTACAATTTTGATACAATTACTTTAGCCAGCTATGAAGTGTTCATCAGTTTCTTGTTTCAACAGATGGACTTCACAGAAACTTGAAATATTATGAAACAATTCATAGTACTCATCTTCAACACAAGATTGTAAAACGAGGTGTTCAGTACAGTTATCATCCTTATAATAAAATAAGTGAACTAGAATTCTCCTCACATGGACGGTGAGATAATTATTTCTTCAATAAATCAAAGACAATATATCATTAAATATCTTACTTTAATGTACATCAATTAACAATGTTCCTTTCAATCCCAGACACTTTCGGTTAATTCTAACACCTAAGAGAGAAGTTATACATTCCAACTTCAAAGCATATGAAGTCAATGCTGATGGAAAAGAAAAAACTATACATTTAGGTATTGACTATATATTCAGAAATGTGTAACATGTATTATAGTGGATTTAATCCAAAGATTTAAATCATTGCATTATTTTATAATACTGTTCCATACAGATCATGACAGCTTTTACCATGGTCGTGTGTTTGGTGAGATTGAATCTCATGCTCAAGTGCATATTGACAATGGTGTTGTGACTGGTAGTATAACAATATCAGATGAAACTTTTCATATTGAAGTAGGTATACTTAAATATTTAACAGTGATTATATAATTTAATATTTAATCTGATCTTGTCAACTAGTCAATATTTATACACGAAATAACAAATATAAATATATATGTAACAAAGTAAGAAATGAATATGCTTCAGCCATCCTGGAGGCATCTTCCACATTTGGATAACCAAACAATGATAGTTTACAAAACTTCCGATGTTAAACTCAGTTGGGAACATTACCAAGATGGAGAAGGACATACGCATGGAGTTCCAAAAACCTGTGGTTATGTTAAAGAAAACTCGGGTATGATTTTATTACAATTCAAATGATGATACGAATAATTGTTTGTGTACCTTTTGTACGATTGTCTTTAATATTGTGACAAGATTATTACTTATTGTTCCAGATCTTTTGGATGTTCCAGATGTTCTGCTGAATGAGGATGATTTTGAAGATGCGGAAGTAGATAGCTTCAGGGTGAAAAGACATGCAGAAAATTATGAATATACACCGACGAAAACAAGATGCCCACTTTTGCTAGTCGCTGATTACCGATTCTTCCAGGAGATGGGAGCCAGCAATACAAAAACTACAATTAATTACCTGGTACATGGATGTAACCGTGTAATTGTTTACGTTAAACATTAATTTACGATACTAATACTGTATTAATCACTTTGCAGATAAGTTTAATTGACAGAGTACACAAGATTTACAATGACACCATGTGGCAAGAACGGCAAGAGCAGGATGGTTTTAAAGGAATGGGTTTTGTAATAAAGAAGATTGTCGTCCATAATGAGCCTACGCGAGTGAGGGGTGGTGAAACACATTATAATATGGTCCGCGAGAAGTGGGACGTCCGTACGTTACTCGAGGTAGCTATATAATTTGATTATGTAGGATATTCTCTATCTAAATTTATGAAATTGAGTTTGCTCATCTAACATCACCGTATTGATGTAGGTATTTAGTCGGGAATACAGCCATAAAGATTTTTGTCTAGCCCATTTGTTCACTGATCTCAAGTTCGAAGGTGGTATTCTTGGGTTAGCCTATGTAGGGTCTCCCCGTAGAAATTCAGTAGGTGGTATCTGTACACCAGGTATATTGAAGAGGAACACATATCCATATTATTTTATTATTCAATATACCATTCGATTAACGACACGGGAATGCAGTGACTCGTTATTTCTATTAATGAAAACAACTCGTGTTGCAGAATACTTTAAGAATGGATATACGTTATACCTAAACTCTGGGCTGAGTTCCAGCAGAAATCATTATGGGCAAAGAGTTATTACTAGAGAAGCCGATTTGGTAACAGCGCATGAATTTGGTCACAATTGGGGTTCCGAACACGATCCGGACATTACAGTGAGTTCACTTACAGTGAAACAAAAGGCAAGTTGCATTCCTGGAAGCTGAAATTTAACGTCACGGCCTTATCAATGTAGGAATGCAGTCCGAGCGCGAGCCAGGGTGGATCTTATTTGATGTACACCTACAGTGTTAGTGGCTATGATGTAAATAACAAGGTAAAATTTTTCTCCCCCTATTCGCATTCTGACTAAAGGTTCCTGTTTCTTGAATAAAGCATCGATTGTTGTGCGCGATGTAGATTTATGTACAAGTCTTCATATTTATAAAGATATTTATAGATTAATAACTTCTTGCAGAGATTTTCGCCGTGCAGTTTACGATCTATCAGGAAGGTGCTGCAAGCAAAATCTGGACGTTGCTTCTCAGAGCCAGAGGAATCGTTCTGTGGGAACTTGAGAGTCGAAGGAGACGAGGAATGCGACGCTGGTCTCCTGGGGACGGAGGATAACGACGCGTGTTGCGACAAAAACTGCAAACTTCGAAGAATCCAGAATGCAGTTTGCAGGTAACGTGGAGACTCGGCGTTCGTGTCAGTCCGTAGACATTTGGAACGTTTAGATTTACGTTCCAACTTCTTTTGCGATTATTCGCAAAAACAATATTAATTAATCAGCACTTGACGTTGACTTTTTTCACCAGCGACAAGAATTCTCCTTGCTGTCAGAATTGCGCGTTTATGCCTCCGGGCACAAAATGTCGCGACGCGCAATACGCGACCTGCGAGCAAGAGTCACGTTGTACTGGAGTATCCAGTGAATGTCCCAAGTCACCAGCTATGATGGACGGTACTGGTTGTCTTGAACGGGGTCAATGCCGCGCGGGCAAATGCGTACCATATTGCGAGACCCAAAGCTTGCAAAGCTGTATGTGCGACACGAGTATGTATTTTATATCCTAATTTTCAGATGTTCCGAAATTAGTCACGTCTTGTACACAATTAGATCCACTTATCATTGAAAAATACAGTCTATTGAGGTGTTGATAACAACTGTGTCGTTTTGCCGGACTTTCTCGACAGTTGGCGATGCATGTAAAAGATGCTGTAGGATGAGCTTGAACGAAACGTGCTTCCCAATAGACCCACAAGATATTTTGCCGGATGGGACACCATGCATCCAAGGTTTCTGCAACAAAGTACGGCTACATTGAAGTTAATTCTTTCTTACATGCTTCAGCATAAATCGCATGTTTTCTGACGTTTCCTTCCAGGGCGTATGCGAGAAAACGATTCAGGACGTAGTGGAACGATTTTGGGACATCATCGAGGACATAAACATCAACAAAGTCATGCGTTTTCTGAAGGATAATATAGTGGGAGCTGTGATAATTATTACCGCTATTATTTGGATCCCGGCGAGCTGTGTGATTAGTTATATTGATCACAGACGTATCAAGGAGAGTGAGAAAAAGTGGCGTTGGAAGCACACAGACGAGTTGATCCACCCGGACGAGCACAGACAAGTAATTTACGTGGGTGGTCAACGGTCTAGAGTACAACACATGATGCATCAGTCATAAATCCTAAAACCAAATCATTTGCATTGCATTATGCACTTCAGTCATCTAGTCATTGTGTTATGTCATGCAGAATATCATAGAAAATGTTACAAACTAAAACAACCATTAGGGTTGCGAAAATGGTGACATTTAAAAGTATTCCAGTAATGGTAGCTATAAAATTGCAATATTTTATAAGAAAATACAGAAAAAATCCACTTTTTTTAACTGTATAGTTATTTGTTGCACTTTATTTGATAAGGAATATTTTTTTTCTAATGTATATATACGTTCGTAAAAGGAAATAAAAGCTTTTATTTTTATGTTTACGTGATGCGTATTAAACAAACTTTTATTATGTACTGATCGAAAATCATCATTGTTAGGTTGTGTTTTATTGGAGAATAAAAAGTTTATCTGATCCATCGTTGAGATGTATAATTTGAAAATAAAACTCCCTCCGACCTGCCGTTGAATTGTATTGTATAAAATAAAAAACCGTTTGATCCGCCATTGTGTCATATTACTGCAGTAAAAGTCGTCTAACCTGTCGTTGAGTTGCACTACGACCTCAATCTGCGAGCAGCTAAAAAGAACAGACCTATTGAGGGAGAAAGAGTAAAACCAGCGGCACATGGTGCTTGTTTTCGTGCTGGATTGCTTGCTGGATGAAAATACTGCGTTCTGATTGGTACATTTCCGAAGATGGATGGAAATACACCAATCAGAACGCAGTATTTTCATCCAGCAAGCAACCCAGCACGAAACAAGTACCGTGTGCCGCTGGCTTTAGGCCTGGTCTACAATATGTGTCGTAAGTTGTAAGCCGTAAGAATTGGCGAATCACAGTCGATTATTATAAAAATAATCGGCTATAATTGGTCAGTTCTTACGGCTTACAGCTACAACACCTATTGTAGACCAGGCCATAGAGATAGGTATGGTCGCGGACATAATTCCGCGATCGTAGAGACCGCAGTGGACCGCAGAGAAAGAGAGAGAGAGAGAGAGAGAGAGAAAGAGAGAGCTAACTTTCTACTTACCGCACACAACGACAGGTATATATTATTAATAATAACTTATTGTGTGTTAAGTAATTATAGAAATATTAAAAATTAGCCGGCTAGTAGAAAGTGCAAATAAAACGAATGGATTTTAAGCTTGCTTTGAATTTCAATCACGCAAACTGAGATTAAGGTTACGTCAGATCAGAGCATCACGTTGTGTCAGTTGCAGATCCCATCTGGCAGGAGATACGAGAAAGCCCAAAGTACGGAAGACATGTGCGAGAAGTTGCCGGAGACTATAAATTTCGCGAAGGAGGAGGTTGAGATCCTGAAATTATGGAAAGAATTGGATGTATTTCAAAACAGCCTCCGCCTGTCGAAAAACCGGCCCAAGTACTCGTTCTACGACGGGCCGCCGTTCGCCACCGGCTTGCCGCATTATGGCCACATCCTCGCCGGCACCATAAAGGACATCGTGACGAGATATGCGCATCAAAGTGGCTTTCACGTGGAGCGCCGATTCGGCTGGGACACTCATGGGCTGCCTGTGGAATACGAGATAGACAAGACACTTGATATTCACGGGCCCGACGACGTCGCGAAGATGGGTATTGTAGCCTACAACAAAGAATGCCGTAGTATTGTCATGAGGTATGCCAAAGAGTGGGAGGAGATCATCACTAGGGTAGGGCGGTGGATAGACTTCAAGAACGACTACAAAACGATGTATCCTTGGTACATGGAGTCAATCTGGTGGGTATTCAAGGAGATGTACAACAAGAGACTGGTCTACCAGGGTATCAAGGTCATGCCCTACTCAACAGCTTGTAACACACCGTTGTCTAACTTTGAAGCTGGTCAAAATTACAAGGACGTCACTGACCCATCTGTCATTGTGGCCTTTCCCCTGCTGGATGAGCCGGGTGTATCCATACTGGCCTGGACAACTACTCCATGGACGTTACCTAGTAACTTGGCATTATGTGCTAATCCTACCTTTGAATACGTAGAGGTAAAGGATAACGTGTCCGGTAATATTTACATTATATTAGAGGCTCAGTTGGGACTCGTGTTCAAGTCCCAAGATTTCTATACTGTGCAAGGTAAAAGAAAGGGTGTGGACTTGAAGGGCAAAGCTTATGAGCCGCCGTTCTCCTACTTTATAGACCACAGAAAGAAGGGCGCTTTCAGAGTATTAAACGATACTTACGTCACTGCCGAGACCGGAACTGGTATCGTCCACCAAGCTCCATATTTTGGCGAGGACGATTTCCGTTGCTGTCTAGAAGCTGGTATCATTACAAGAGACCAAGAGGCCGTGTGTCCAGTCGACAGCTGCGGTCTCTTCGTCGAGCCGGTGCACGACTTTCTCGGCAAGTACGTGAAAGATGCGGACAAAGAGATCATCAAGTATCTCCAGGCCAAGAAGAAGTTGGTAGTCAGCGGCACTAGCAAGCACAGTTACCCGTTCTGCTGGCGATCCGACACGCCACTGATCTACAAAGCTGTGCCGTCCTGGTTCGTCAAGGTGGAGCAGATGAAGGACAAGCTGTTGGCGGCCAATAGCGCGACTTACTGGGTGCCAGACTACGTGAAGGACAAGCGATTCGGTAACTGGCTCCGCGACGCTCGCGACTGGGCCATCAGTCGAAACCGCTACTGGGGCAATCCCATACCGTTGTGGATCTCCGAAGACAGGAAAGAGATCGTGTGCGTGGGCAGCATCGCCGAGCTGGAGCAGCTGACGGGTGCGAAGGTGACGGACATCCACCGAGAGAGCATAGACCACTTGACCATACCGTCGAAGCGATCGGGTCATCCGCCTCTGCGTCGTGTGCCCGAGGTGTTCGATTGCTGGTTCGAGTCAGGGTCGATGCCATACGCGCAGATGCACTACCCGTTCGAACGTCAGAAGGACTTCCACGAGAGTTTCCCTGCGGACTTCATCGCGGAGGGTATCGACCAGACTCGCGGCTGGTTCTATACTCTTCTCGTCATATCCACCGCGTTGTTCGGCAAGGCGCCGTTCAAGAACCTTGTGGCGAACGGCCTGGTGCTCGCGTCTGACGGCCAGAAGATGTCGAAGCGCAAGAAGAACTACCCAGATCCCATCGAGATCGTCACCAAGTACGGCGCGGATGCGCTGCGTCTCTACCTCATCAACTCGCCGGTCGTACGCGCCGAAAATCTTAGGTTCAAGGAGGAGGGGGTGCGGGACGTCATCAAGGACGTCTTCCTGCCGTGGTACAATGCCTTTCGCTTCCTCATGCAGAACATCGAGCGCTTCGAGAGAGAAGAAGGCACGTCGTTTGTGTTCGACGACGACGCCGCCGCCGAGTTGCGTTCCGACAACATAATGGACAAGTGGATCGTGTCATTCACGCAGACGCTGCTGCTCTTCATGAAGCAGGAGATGCAGGCTTACAGACTGTACACCGTGGTGCCGCACTTGATCAAATACATAGACAATCTCACCAACTGGTACGTACGGATGAACAGGAAGCGCATCAAAGGTGAGAGCGGTGGCAATAGCGCCGATTGCCGGAACGCCCTGAACACCTTGTTCCTGGTGCTCTACACGATGGTGCGGACGAACGCGCCGTTCACGCCGTTCCTCACGGAATTCATCTTCCAGCGTCTGTCGAAGAAGTTGCCGCCGTTCGAGGAGAACATGGACAGCGTGCACTATCAAATGATACCCGACGCGCGCACGCACCTCATCGACGACAACATCGAGAAGGCCGTGTCGCACATGCAGACCATAATCGAGCTGGGACGCGTGGTGCGGGACCGGAAGACGATACCCACCAAGTATCCGTTGCCAGAGATCGTGGTGATTCACCAGGACTCGGAGGTGCTGCGCGACATTGTCTCGTTGGACTCGTACATACTCGGCGAGCTGAACGTGAGGAAGCTCACGATCACTACGGACAAGGAGAAGTACGGAGTGACGTTGAGGGCCGAGCCGGACCATAAGATCCTCGGCGCACGCTTGAAGGGAGAATTCAAGCGGGTCACGCAGGCCATCAAGGAGCTGACGGACGAGCAGCTGCGGAGGTTCGTCGACACGAAGGAGATCGTCGTCGAGGGTCACTCGTTGGAGCCGCAGGACTTGCGGCTCATGTTCAGCTTCACCGGCCCGGCCGCCGAGGAGCTGTCGAAGCGCTACGAGGCGCACAGCGAGGGCAATATACTGATCCTCCTGGACGTCACACCCGACAAGGAGATGCACAATGAGGGTGTAGCGCGAGAGGTGATCAACCGCGTGCAGAAGCTGCGCAAGAAGGCGCAGCTGGTGCCTTCCGACGATGCCGTCGTGTACTATGAGGTCCAGGACGCGAACAGCAATCTGGCGAAGGTCGTGGTCAGCTACAAGGAGTTCATCGAGAACGTGACGAAGACTCCTCAGAGGAACGCCGCGGACTTACCGTCCGACGCCGTTGTGATCCTTGAAGAGATGCAGAAAATCAAGGATGTGGACATGAAACTCGTGCTAGTGAAGGGCGAAGCGGCTACTGCGTGTTCAACGACAACGCCACGACCTTTCGCCAGTTATGTCAATGTGCAGCTCATCGACATACAGCCAAGATTCGGTGCGAAGGCCCACCGTGCGACTGTCTTGTTGAGCAGTCCAAAGTCTTCCGAGGTCATCACGTACAAGCGCTTGAGACAAGAGATTGACCTGATATTCGGCGTCTACGGTTTTCCCTACGACCTGTACCTCAATGGCGACATCATCACCAGGTCGGACGACGCGTCGGTGCCGGTAGAGGCGTTCGACGGGCAAACGCTCAAGGTGCTGAGGTCAGGTACTCCATCGTCGGCCGGTGAAGACGCGCTGACGCGCAGCGGCCAGCCCGTTTGCGATTTCGTCAATGTGGAGAGCGAGACGACGAGCGGGAGTGTGCTCTTGGAGAATCCCAAGGGCGACTTCATCATCGACGACACGAGACTGAAGCGACAGCTGGTTTCGTTGCTGGGGAAGTCGGACGTCACTCTGCCTTCTTGCACAATGAATCGACTGCGAGGGCAAACGCTGAAGGTTTAGCGCGACTTGAGCTAGGAGTAATTTTTTATCGGTTCCTGAAGCACTTCGCGTCGTCGTGAAAATACGCGGAAGAGTACGCAAGCGTCTCGTAAACATCCGATTGTTCTTATCATATTTTGTAATGTGTGCTTTAAGTCCTTAGGAGACAGAATTGGCTCGAAGAGAGCGGCAGGGACTTGAAGTGAGTAAAAATGAGCCGCCTTAGCATTGCGTTATTTCTCTGATCGTGAGGAACAAAGTACTTGACGAAAGTTATTAGACGATCGTTATTATTTGAACGTTGCTCTGTTGTAAAGTTACCTCACTTATTTAAAAATGCGAGATAATTTAACTGCAGTATATAAAGTGCTGTGTTTTACTATACTAAATATACTATGCAAAGTGTACAGCTGGGTGATTTTATTTATTACTAGTTAATGTCTTTTTTTTTCTTTAAATTTTTTACAATGCACATTGATTGGCATCTGATAAAATGTCAATTATCAAACAATTCGTGTCTAGCATATATCACGATTATTTCCTATTCACATTGACTTTTTCAAATTATTTCGCAACTATATTTTTGTTGTCCCATCGCCGGCGACTTTCGGCTTGACTATGGCGAGTAAAAGGAAGTTAAATTATCTACGACCTATCTAATGCAAACTAGAGGTATCAATAAAATCTTACATTGTAACAATTTGTACAATAACAATTTGTACGTAAAGAGAAAAGAAAATTATACATGTAATGCGTCGATTGAATACAAGTATGCTATTATATTGAGATTAATTTATGGATGTTTTGTTTATATCGACAAATAAAATAAAAGATTCATTTTATCCCTATATTTTTATTTCTCAATACTTCAATAGAATTCTCTCTCTCTCGATAGTCTCGATATCCCGCGTAAAAATTTCACAAAAGTCTCAGTGTTTGCTGCTTTATATTTTCTTTTTCTTTTAAATATTTATAAATCTTTATTAAGTGGATTATTTAACTTGGACGATGTACGCGTACTTATATGTACAATCGTATTTATTTTAGGAAATAAGGAGAGAGCAAAAATGATAAAAGTATCAAATAAATAAGACGTTTATTGGCATTGGATAAAATAATTGACATGTAGTTGATTGAAATCTAATTAGAATTATATGATACAGTAAATGACAGAGAAACAATATGTACCGCCACTATCCCTAGTTCACATAAAATAGGTCGTAGATAATTCAAACTTCCTTCACTCTCTTCGTTTCTCCTCCTTTATTTATTTAAATGCACTCTTTTCTCCAGAGTACTAGAAATTATAATTTTTTTCGCTTTATTAGATGTAACTGCTTGATTGTGCAATGCTTAAATATATAGTTGTGAAGTAATTCGATTAAACTCAGCGTGAATCAAATAATCGTAATATATATGCTTGATACAGATTACTTGATAACATTTTATTACATGTTAAACAACATACACTATGGAAAATTTAAAGAAAAAAAAAACGTATATATATTAATTAATAATAAATAAAACTACCCAGAGGATTTTTCTCTCATAATCTTCTCTCGTAACTTAATTTTTATAATTAAACGAATAAAATTAGAGTAATAAATAGAGTTATCCTTGTAAGATAATATTTTACAAGGAAAAACATATTCACAAAAGATATCTCTCACTTATTACCTGTATATTATCATATAATAAAAACGCCACGCAACATTTCTCCGTGGAAAATATTGACGTCGTTTATACATGAAAAGTTTGCTCCAGAATGCGAGATAAAGACAAAAAGGATTTCCTCTCTCTCTCTCTCTCGATTTTCCACTAAGGAACGTCACACCATGTGACAATGTGATCATGTGTTCATACGAACACAAGCCAATCCAGACGAATTTGCACAGTCTAGTCGCATAACTTACGTGGGCAAAAAAATCGATCAATTGTGCATATATTGTAAAGCAAAGTATCTATCGTATCGCACGGATTTTGATTGATTGACTTTTTTGTGCATGTATATTATGCCGTGATACAAGTTTATCCGAATAGACCGCAACGATCTGCGGAAACGTGCGTCGACGGGGAAAAAGACGTCACGTCTGACGGTCTCCTTAATTAAGCACACTTATATATCATGTGGAAATACGATTCAAGACTAACGTTCGCCAGAACGGTGGAAATCACAAGAGCAGTGAACGACAAATCTGTCCTCGAGAATATTACGCTAAAGGCAAATGCTCGGCAACAGATCGCTAGTTAATTCATCACCATTACTTCTCGTTTTATTCTCTTTGTGTGAGCCTGTGTGTACATACAACAAACATTTAAACCGTACGTTTTATCCGAGGAAGTGCTTCCGTTAAACACATACATACAAATCCAGACAATCCTGTTAAACATACATACATACATACACGCGCGTACACACACATACATACACACACAACACTGCACAGCGTCGTCGTTTTATTCGACGTTCCGGATGTTGTCCTGATCGGGAAAGAAATTGCTGACCAGAGAGACAGTGAAGATCGCTGTCAGTATATAGAGGGCGATCGTGGTGGTCGCGGTGAAGAGCTGAGCGTAATGATACCGAGAATACCACGCGAAACCCAGGACGATCGTCAGGATGCTTATCAAGACTCGACTCAGATCCCATTCGTTGCGCACTGAGCTGACGCTCGCGCCGGCGGGCAGATCCGAGAACGACTGCGAATTGAAATAAATGGGCGAGGAGTTTTCCAAGGTGGATGCTTGAGACGATGGTGCGCTGGTCGGTCGTGGTTGGTGCACCCAACAATGAACTACGCACTCGTCGAACAATCCGCATTGTTCTAAAGTCTGAGTGTCAGGCTGCAACACACGGCCGTTGAACACCAATCGCACCGACTTATGCGACTCCAACTCCATTTGAAAATGTCTCCTACAAAGTTTCATGAGTAGTACAATAAAATGTACAAGTGTGATGATATGAACAACGTATATATGTGTGTGTGTGTGTGTATGCGTGTGTATGTGTGTAATAAAATTATATAATACAGAAGGATACACTCTTTTGTAAAAAGAGAAATAAAATACATTAAAGTTTACACAATTTAGCAAGTAGGAGGCTATTTATCGAATTACAATTACCTTTTGAATTCACCCAACATTTCTTTAAGACTACCAGTGACTAGTTTCTGATCGTCGTTTATGAACTTTAGTTTTATGGTAATGTCATTACTGTCGCTCGCAGATGCTTCTTCTGTTGTACACTCTGCTGAGGTGGTTTGTTCTTTTGCATTTGCCTCATCCGTATTTTCTGTCTTAACAGACCTTTGCAACAACGACGGCTCATCATTGTTGTATGAATCCATAGCTTCGAGAAGTACCTCCTCTGGTGTCTGAGGTAATGCCAAGGTGTCGACTTCTCGAGAGGTTTCTTCTGTACCTAATATCGCAAACAAATGGAAAATTTATGCAATATTTGTCATGTGAAAATATATTAAATGAAATATATTAAACTGTTTATATTGAATATATAATAATTATATAAGCATACACACACACACACACATATGGTATACAGAGAAAAGTAATATTTACTCATGTTGGAGGCATCTGGACAGTTTGATTGTGCATTGTCATTGCTGGTGGAGACTGTTGATACTCTCGTTTCCTCTTCTGTTCTTTCCAAATTTGACGGCTGATCAGCATCGTTTGTACTTTGGCGGCTGGCCCTCAATGTCGCGATACGTACTGGAGTCCGATCACGTAATATAAGTACTGTGCGTATTAACGGTTGATCTGCTATGCTCGTCGAGCACCAGGCGAACCATCCCACCAGGAGCACGCTCATGACGAGGAAAAAGTCAGTAACTTCATCGCCTATCCCCTCAATCAATGACATCTTGTTCGCAGTATTTGAACCTGATAATGCACAGAAAAATTGGCGAGATAGATAAAGATTCGGCGATAACAGCTGGTGCAAACGGTTGGCGAGTGCAAACAACCAAGTAAGAATATTACAAACAAGTAGCAACAGTATGTTTTCTTTGCGAAAGAAGGTTATCTCGTTGGCGGATACAGTTTGTCAACACGTTCGATTGTGTGCCCTCAGTGGTTGTATGTGGCTCTTCTCCCCGGGGCTGAAGAGTGACGTATCATGCCGTCCGGACGACTTCGAGGACGTTGAGCACGTCAATCACAAATGTCACGTTCCTCAAATCTGCCAACCGCAATTCGTTCCCACCGAATTCGCTCCAACTGTTTTTATCGGCAACGTAACGTCCTCTCGTTGCCTCGTATTCTCCTCTCACTTGCGTCCAAGTGTGTATATTGCACTCGCGCGAGGCACAATAATAACGACTATAAATGGCGCAACGCTCGCTGAGATCTGACCAACGAACATCTGGAAGTGACGCAAATTATGGCTTGTGACAAACAGCGACCTACCTGAAAAGATTAATAATTAACGGGTTTAGCGTGTGCGGATGACTGTCGCGGGTTCAGTCATCGACGAGACGTTCTTGGAGATTCGCAGCCATGAGGAATTTTCACTTATCAAGGGTTCACGGATAACTGGAGGGCTTGATGTTACCGATTGCCTGTAATGTACCTACCTGCGAATTTGCATAACTCGTAAACGGGGAAGTTATCCGGCACTTGTCGACTAGACGCGTATCGATCATATGCTGCTCGGTTCGATATTCGTCACACTTCACGCGGTTGTCACACGATTCAAAACCTCTCCTGCCTAGATGCCGAAGTTAAATTAAAGTTTCACCTTCAACGAAGATATGCGCTCAACACAAGCAACATGAATAATCATCCGCCGAACAGGTTTGCCAGGGAAGTAATATGAAGAAATTGTCAAGGTAATTCTTGCGAAAGCCACTCGATGAAACTCGAGAAATCTCTCGTTTGCATTTCAGACGCTTATCGTAAGAATGCACTTTGGTCTCAATGAAACATCATTCGCACGACTTAGGACAGGTTTTTCCAATTCCTTAGGCCCAATTGTTCCAACTTCGTGGTAAGTTAACACGTTGAGCGCCGCGTCAGCCATCGGTGGCTGACACTGGACTTTCCGTTTAGGCCGCGTCAACCACCGGTGGCTGACACTGAAATTACATTTAGGCTGTGTCTGCCACCGCTGGGTGACACTGACCTTTCACATAGGCCGCGAAAAACAGCTGGCTGACAGCGTATAACATGATATAGAACTATAAAATTTACACTCTTTTATGGAATTGCAGAAAATTTATTCAAAATTTATTTAATTTTGACACATTACAGGATTAGTGGATTTCATTGAAGCACGGTAAACATAAAAACGGTTCTCCTTTACAGGTATTACAAAATGTGACAACTCGCTTAGTTTTTTTCCTGGCCATTTCTCTACTATCTTTTGTAATCTATTCGTAATAGGAACACCGGCCACGAATCCATAATGAAAACAAAACAGACTTGCCGCGTAACGTGTCGAATGAATGAATGCATATAGGCGGGTCATTCTAAACGTAAACACTCTTCTACTGCGATAAGAGACATTGGCCCTATAATACCAGCGCTTCTAAGTGGCGCGCGTGGCCTGATGGGGACTGCCTTCAAAATCGGCGTGGCGCTCAACGTGTTAACTGATAGTTAAATCATATCTCTGTTTTTGTCTAAGTTGAAGGAAAAACGAAGACAAACATACGATTTAACTATCAGTTAACTTACCAAGAAGTTGGAATAAACGGCCCTTATTTCAAATATCTTCCAGCCGAAAGCCGCATCTACGCCGGAAATGGCGACAGCGCCAATAATAAAGTGTACTTCGAACGAGCGAGTGGCCGACGACATGAAGTCGACGGACGAGAAGAAGGGCGAGAAATCCGATAGGAAATTGACAGTGCTCGAGGCGCACGGTTACGCTCTCGGGAAGACCATCGGGGCCGGGTCGTACGCCACGGTCAAGGTAACGGCCTTGACCCTTCTTCTCAATCCCTTGTCATTAATCCCAAATGCTCGTCGCGCTTAGATCGCAAAGTCCGATCGGCACGCTTGCCAGGTAGCGGTGAAGATCGTCTCGAAATTTCAAGCGCCTGGCGAGTACCTCAGCAAGTTCCTGCCCCGCGAGATCGAGGTGGTCAAGGGCTTGAAGCATCCGAATCTGATTCGTTTCCTGCAAGCCATAGAGACCACTCATCGGTTGGTCTGATCCGTTTCCAAAAGTGAAAGCTAAACGAGATCCTACAGTTGAGCTCCCAGAGAGCAAAGTTGCATCTTCCTTTCTCTCTTCAACTCATCGCGCCTGCCTTCCGCAGGGTGTACATCGTCATGGAGTACGCGCAGAACGGCAGTCTGCTCGACGTGATACGCCGTGATACCTACATCGACGAGCTGCGTAGCCGCAGGTGGTTCCGCCAGCTTCTAGATGCCATCGATTACTGCCACGAGCGCGGAGTGGTGCACAGGTAAAGGCAGGAAGAGGGAGGCAAGCAACGTTTGATTGAGCTTCTCGAGGACACCCGTTTGCAGAGACATAAAGTGCGAGAATCTGCTTATGGACCAACAGTTCAACGTCAAACTGTCGGACTTCGGCTTCGCGCGGGGTCAGATGAAGCCGAAGAGCGGCGAGTGGCCGCTCAGTACGACCTACTGCGGCAGCTACGCTTACGCATCGCCCGAGATCCTGCGGGGCATCCCGTACCAACCTCAGCTCTCCGACGTGTGGTCCATGGGTGTGGTGCTCTACGCCATGGTCTACGGCCGACTGCCGTTCGACGACACGAGCCATGCGCTGCTATTAAAGGTAGCCAGGTATATGCCAAGGTATACCGGTATACCAGGAATATGACTAGGTCGATTCCATGTACAGCACTGCTTTTGTGCGCAACTTAGTCTTCGCTACAGTTATCCTGGTTCAGTATGCGATGAACCGAATAAAATTTGACGCTCCGGCATAGAGAGAAAAATGAAATAACGACCAAATTATTTATGAATTTTGTCTCTATGTGACTAGTATAATCATACAGGGATACCAGAAAGTATCAGAAAGACTGTACCAGAAAGATGGGTGACTTGAAGGGGTGACATTTTTGAAAAAAACTGTTAAATACAAAAGTTTTAGGATTTGGAAATGGGCATCTAGTGGGGTGAACTTGAACCTGAGCTAGGGATCAAATTTAAAGGTCAATTTTAAAAACATAAATGGAAACCCCTATTTTTGTTATATCATCCTTTTCTACCAATTAATTTGGACAACTTTTGCCTGAAATATTTTTTATCTGCCTAATATTTTTTGAGATATTTAAAGAAAACTTTTTCGGGGACAACTGAACAAAACCATTTTTTCAGACATATATGATTAAATATCAATCAATTTTATATATAATAGAGACAAAATTAATTCTTGTATGGATTGTATATAATTGTATACAATTTATGCGTACAATTATGAGATTTTGTATAATTATATACAATCTTTCCTCATCGGGAATGAAAGAAGTACTGAGTGATCGTTACCGTTTTATAAGCATTTCCTGTAAATTACTACGCGTTGTGTAATCCAGTCCTGTTTTTCACGTTCCTCCTCATCCAGCAAGTGCAAAGCAGAGTGGAGTTCCCCAAACATCCCAAAGTGTCCCAGCCGTGTCGTTCTCTAATCGCCCGCATACTGATGCCGCAGCCGGCACGGTTGCGCATCGGCATCATAAGAAGCGATATCTGGCTCGAGGTATCCACCTCGGTTGCTCAAACTTCGATCGACGACGGCTTCGTCGTAAGTGTCGATTGCATACAGGCAAGACGCGTCTCATGAACTGTTCTCGCATTTGATCACGTCCCTTACGTCATCGCAGAAAACAGCGATTGCGACACCTAAGGAGCGCGAAACGCCCGACGAAGGCATGGTACGTATCACTCCTGCAATCTTTCAAGGGATATTAAACGAGAGACCCAAGATCACCGTTGACGACAAAGCGGAGACCACGAAGGTCGACCTGAACGTCAAGCTATAGAGCTCCGGGAGTGCTGCAAGAAAACCCTGCGGAACCGTGAAAATCAAATCGTTAAACACGAACGAGCTGTAACTTAATAATTTATTAACACTCTAATCGAAACGACTCTGTCACTGTATCACGATATTATGGCACTTTTTATTCCTGACTCTTCCTTCTCCTGGCTCATAAATAACACTTGGTCTTACATACACGCAGCGGGACGATGAAATATATGGTACATCATATCACATCTATGGTAAGCACGTTCTCAATTGCATCGATCGCTCCTGTCTAAATGCAATGTACAATAGATGGTACTACACGTACAAATTTATTACAAAGTGGATCTGAATTTGGCAACTATAAGTAATATTATAGTGCCTATTATAAATACACCTGGAGCAGTCGCTCTATGTAGATCATTTGTATCGTTTACAGCAGTATCTGCAATTGAAACTCATTGGCAATTTCATCGGTGAGAATTCGCATTAGACGACTGTGATAATATTTACCAACAGTTTCCGGAAGCGTCTCCCACCCTAAGCTCCTCTCGATGCCCAGTTTCCACTGCGAGTATAAGATGTCGCGCTCTAAGACGAGTGCATGTTTAATTAAACTTCAAAATGCTAATACTCATGACGAAGACGCGGAAGGCTTCGTGATAGTTACCGTTTTCAGTAATCGTCGGCAGGAAAGTGTCGCTGGGAACTGCAGCATCGATCTTTACGTCCCACTTGCGTATTCCTTCCGCGCTTCCCGCGGCAATCGCAACTCCGAGTGCAGTGGTCTCGCACATTAGTGGCCTAACTTTCTTATAAAACCACGTACGCTTGCATCATCAACTCTCGACTCATCCAGACTCGCACATATACATGTATGTCACTTAACATCAAATGTTCTACGTACCTACTGGAATCCCGCAGATGTCTGCCTGCATTTGCATCAGTACGTCGTTGTTCGTCATCGCCCCATCGACCAACAATTTCGACAGCACCAAGCCAGTATCCTCCTTCATAGCTTCCAAAATGTCCCTGATCTGGAAGCATACCGATTGCAGAGCTGCCTTTATAACATGCGAGCTATTTGTATCTTCGGTAAGTCCACATATGACGCTAAAAAAATTATAATTTGCATAAGCTTGGACACCATCGCAAAACGACGAGGTATTTCTGCTGTTGTATTAAGAAAAAAAAGAATGTGTTACCTGCGTGCATCCTTTCTCCAGTAGGGAGCATATAGCCCAGCAAACGCTGGTACAAAAACCACGCGGTTGTCCATGGATATTTGCTCAACGATATTTTCGCAGTCTTTTATATCGTTCAATATATCTAGATTATCCTTCAACCAATGTATAAGGGCCCCGGCAATAGCTATCGACCCTTCCAGAGCGTACACTGGAGAAGCATGCTTTCCCAACTGATAAGCGACTGTCGTTAACAAACCATGTGCTGAATCCACAATCTGTAACAATGAAATTGCATCAGCCCAAATTTAAGCTTGTCACAGTGCGGTAAAAATATAAGGAAATTTCTCTTACAGCTGTGCCAGTATTATAAAGAAGGAAACAACCAGTGCCATAAGTACTTTTCGCTAGTCCTTGTTGCAGACACATTTGACCTACTAAGGCTGACTGTTGATCACCTAAGCACTGTGTGCAAGAAATATTATAAAATAGAATTATAAACAACTCGTGCTCTATATATGCATATTCTGGTATTACATCATAAATGAAAGTGGATCACTCACCCCTGATATAGGAACACCTTGTAAAAGCTCATCCTGTATATAACCATAAATCTCAGACGAGCTTTGTATTCGTGGTAAGATCTTGGCAGGTATTTTGAAAAACGACAACAGAGTAGGATCCCACTTGAGAGTCACAATGTTCATGAGCATTGTTCTCGAAGCGTTTGTGACATCTGTACTATGAACACCTCCCTTGGCACCGCCAGTCAGATTCTAATTACAAAATTCATACATCAAAGAGAATTTCAATATAATCTAATTGAAGAATCTTTTAGTTATTTGTAAACAAACCCAAATTAGCCAAGAATCAATGGTGCCAAACATGAGACGCTCCTTTGCCAATGCTTCTTGAACACGAGGCACATTTTGTAACAACCATTTCAGCTTCAATGCACTAAAATATGGACTAATTGGTAAGCCACACAGTGGCTTCAAGTAATTTTTATTCTTATTACGTATAGTCTTTAATATATCATCCACTATTGAAGTGGTTCTCATGTCCATCCATACTGCAACACATTGTAAAAATTGATGAATCAAATAAATTTTATCACAAGCAAAATCCTACTGAGAAATAACTCGAGAGATATGTATTTCTTATGTGATATTTAACAATGCAATTTTACCTATGGCATTATAAAGTGGTTCTCCTGTGATAGAATCCCATACAACTGTAGTTTCTCTTTGATTTGTCACACCGATGGCAACTATATCGGATGGATCTATTGTCAATTGCCTCAAGTTGTGTATTGTTTGATTAAGACATTCCCTAACTGCTTGTAATATCTCTAAAGGATCCTGTTCCATCCATCCTTCCTGTGGACAAATTTGAGATATTGCGACTTGATGGTACGTCAAGACTTCTGCTGTATTGGCTGCAAAGACCTGTATTACAATACATGATAAAAATCAATAAAGACAATTTGTAGCATAACAGGGAAAGACAGTCTAAAATATGTTCAAAATATGTACAATATTAATTACATATCATTATTAATTTTAATTATATCTTTCACTATTTCATGCGATGACTGCAACGTTAAAAATAACAATTAAAAATAACAACGAAAGAATCGTAAAGTTTTGTAGGATTCTTCTTCAAACTTTATTTTATTATTACATCATGAATTGAAAAGATCAGCTATTTATTTTCCGCGAAATCCTACCATTGTCTCGATAAAAATTCAAAGGAAGAAATGAACATTCGACTCGCATAGTTTTATTTTTAAACGCATAGTTTACGGTAAATCGATCAAACGAGGAGCTGACACATCTATGTGTTGCGGTTCATGATTTCTTGCCATCACCGAGCGGTCACGTTATCGTGGAGTCATAGGAAAAAAATTAGACATACCAGAAATCTGGCACTGCTTGTGCCCTCGTCGATCGCACCAACGAGAGGCCCATATCTGTTTATCGACTCATTTTTATTCATTTGAGCGAACGTGACCACCCCCATACGACTACGATCGTCACGCGACTGCGACTGCACGCGACGGTCCCGCTAGACTCGGTTTTACGCACATGCGCAAATTACGAAAACAAACGCAACGAAACGTGAAAGTTGCGTTTGTTTTCTATCGATGAATTCGATGCACTATCTCGCACTAATCCTCTCCTTCTTCATTTTCGCGGCAAGACCCCGCTGTAAGTCTGTCTCTCTCCAAATCGCGGAATCATACACCGGTTCAGCGGCAGGAAATATTGAAAGTAGACACCTCATTGGTCCGCCAAAATAACGGGTCGATATGTGGTTCGAGTCTTGATTAAAAAACGCCGATTATAACCGAGACTACTTAACTTAAATATAGACATGATTAATCGAATTGAGCGATAACGCGATACGATTCCGGTGATGCAATGAATACGCACATCAGTCAACTGTAAAAAGAGATTAGAGCAAAGTTAATAATTTACAAATAACACGTAAGTTTATTTAACGTGTATGTACATCTATGTTACGTTATGCATCATTCTTCAAATTCCATCTGGTAAAAACAGATCAATCTTGTCCCCGTTCGATCGCCTCAACGAGCTCGATGAGAATTGCCATGAACTCTCGGCGCGCAAGGGTATGGTCGAGGGTCAAAGTGCTGTTGAAAAAAAACAAGAGTAGAAAAAGCCATCTCGAGGTTCCGAGCGGCGAGATCGATTCGAGACTCGATCCCGACGCACGTGCATCGCGCGGGAAAATCTCGGCCGGCTGTCGGTCGCGACGCATCTTCGGCAGAGGGCGCGCGACGCGCGGATGCGACGTTTCTCCGGATCTCCTCTATCCCGTCTGTCGTTCAACTGTGAAAACGAACGGGACGTGTGAGAACGTGCAAGCACGGTCGACAACGCGTCGCCATTTTCTCTCCGGAATAGGATTCTCAGCGTTTCCGCTCGACGACGGCCGGTCGCTGTGATGCGGACCTGAACGTCGCCGTTGGGACCGTTCGATTGCTACTTCACGATCGCTACCAATCGCCCGTACCGGGGAACGAAAATTTCAAGTCAGTGTTGGCAACTTTTTGCCTGTTGTCTCGTCATTGTTATCTGTCTGTCCGTATGCGCTCTCGTGTGCCGCCAGCCGTGTTGTGTTTCTCTCGTCGGGAACTCGCTCGCGTTGTGGCGAGCGTGTTTACGGCGACGGTTGACAACACGGTTTCGCCTGTCGTGATTTGAACGTGACCGTCCGGCGTCGAGCTTGAGTTTCCTTCGCGCGGTGACACTCGTGAAGGTCACTCATTGGACATAAATATGGCTCGAGAGAAACGGACGGCCACGTTTAGCGCGAAACAGCCGCAGCTCGATTGAACGAGCGGTACCAACGCCGTGCGAGCCGCGCCGGGCCTCGGCGCTAAATGCGGAAATGAAGGAGCGAAAATGGGTGAAGAAATCCGTGGAAGCTTGTACGGCCATATTTAGCGCTAAGCTCGCTGAGCGATGCGACAAGAGATCGTCCCGGCGATCGCTGCCGACGCGTCGTTAATTGGCGATTATAACTGCAGAGAACCTTCCGCGTTCTTCAGGCACGACTGTCGCGGGCTTGTGAGCTTATCAGAAGCTCGCAAGCTTGTAGTACCGTTGTTGAGTCTCAACGACATGTCTGTCTGTGGGTCGGTTGCTTCAATTCCTTGGTAAGTTGACTGGATAGTTAAATCATATGTTCATCCTTGTTTTTCCTTCAATTCAAAGACAGACATATGATTTAATTATCTGTTAACTTGCCAAAAAGTTGCAACAACCTGCCCTGTACATTGTAAATTGTTGCGCTACATGCTTGCTTCCTTTTGAATGAAATGTTACCTTTTGTTCGCAGCAGGGACAATGACGGCCGATTCTGATAAAGATTGCAATCACTGTTTGATCTGCGACAACAAAGTTGGCGTGTCCACTAGAAACAGTGTACGCATCTTCAACACCACCACTGACTCTGGGAAGCTGCTGATTGATATTATAGCAGTTATCTTGGAGATTGATATCAGTGAGGACTCTGTACTTTCCTTTGTGATTTGTAAAAAATGTTACAAACTTTGCAATGAGGTAAAGCACAAGTATCTTTTGTGATAGAGTTTTTCCACTAAAAAATCCAACTACCTTTACTGTATTGTTTTAGTATGATGAACTTCAGGATACTTTAGCAAAAATTAAGACTAATCTATTTAAGACTTACAAGAAGACGAGGGGATTTTCTGAGTTTCAAAACGAAACAGAATATAATGAACATGACTACGCAGACAATACAGAAAGTCAAAGTACCATAGTGGAGGTATGAAATCTTATAAAATTTTATAAGAATTGAATAATTAGCGTACATATAATAAGGTAACATGTTGAATTCTAATAGGATATAGAAGAAAATAAGGACTATATAATGGAGGATGATGCGCAAGGAGAAGAAGAAGAAGAGGAGGAGGAGGAGGAGGAGGAGGAGGAAGAGGAGGAGGAGGAGGAAGAAGAAGAATCCATGCTTAACACTGAGAATGCTCCAGTTGACGCTGAGGAACTGAATGAAACAAAAAATGACATTGGCAACAGCTCTAGGACGAAAGTGAAAAAGAGTAAAGAAGATGTAAAATTAGAAAATATGGACCAAGTGCGTACATGAAAGAAGTATCGTAGCGACTGGCCAGCTGCGTAGCCCAGCGGAATCATAATACATGGATATTTCTCTTTCTCTTTCAGATTGTAATTAGAGATGGTTCCATGTACAGTTGTCTGATATGCTTGGAAAAGGAGAACAAGATGACGGGGGATGCAAAGACGGTTATAATGCACATGAAAAACGTGCACGAGACTCGTTTGTATATTTGCGACGTGTGTGGGCAAGATTTTCGAAAAAGGAACGAGCTGTCCGCGCATCTCGATGATCATGTGGCGAAGGAAGAGGGTGACTTTCAGTGCGAGATTTGTAACCGGATATTCAGCAACCTGCGATTATTCCGGATTCACAAAAGGATACATTATCCACAGGTGAAATCGTGGACCTGCGAGACGTGCGGCAAGAAATACAGGCAAGTTGAGAGTAACTGTAAAATTCGCGGGGGAGTAGGGATGTATTTAACGGATGAACTTTACTGTTTAGCTCGAAGAACCTGCTGAACGAGCACATTAACGTGCACACAGGCGCACGGCCGTACTCTTGTGAAATTTGCGGCAAGGACTTTGCGTCCAAGTATACGTACAAAGCGCACGCGAAGACGCACGACGTGCGGCCGCGTCCGTTTCAGTGTAATTTGTGTAACAAAACATTTCTGAGCCAGCAAAATCTTAATCGACACGAGGAGACGCACAACGGCGTGAAGGGACACGTGTGCCAACAATGCGGTGAGACGCCAACAATGCTCGTAACTGTCTCGTCATAGCATCGTTTCGTTACAGGCAAGGCCTTTGGTTCTCCGTACAGCTTGGAGGTTCACAACATCGTACATTCTGGGTACAAGCCTTTCAAATGTAGAATATGCGGCAAGGCGTTCGCTCGCAAAGCAGAGATACGCGATCACGAGCGCGTCCATACGGGCGAGAAGCCGTATCAGTGCGAGTTTTGCGGATCGACGTTCAGGTGAATATTCGCAGAGGATCTCGTAGCTTTTGCGCGCTTCACCGCTGCTCCGATTCTCTGCGTTAATCGCGCGAACTCGCCTTTGTCCCCAGCCAAAGATCGAACCTTCAGTCCCACAAGCGGGCGACGCACTACAACGACAAGCGTTACAAATGCGACGAGTGTGGTAAAGGCTTCAAGAGGAGAAGACTTTTAGATTACCATATCAAAGCGGCGCATACCGGTGAAAGACCGTACAAGTGCGAGTTGTGTTCAGCCATGTTTGTATACCCTGAGCACTTCAAGAAACATATGCGTATACATACAGGCGAGAAACCATTTCATTGCGAGGTGCGTGTCAAACGTCTCAAACGTTTCTTCCGGCTACCGCTCCTCCACCTTTCGCTTCCAATGTCGCCTCACTCTAACCGGGCGCAAACGCACTTCGTTCTTCCAGGTATGCGGTAAAGCGTTCAACAGCAGGGACAACAGAAATGCGCATAGGTTTATACACAGCGACAAAAAGCCATACGAGTGTCTGGTGTGCGGCGTGGGCTTCATGAGGAAACCGCTGCTGTATGCGCATATGCAAGCTCAGGTAATGCACGAGAAGCTTTTACGGTGATGTTGGTGATCGTACGGCAAGGTTTTCGGTAACATTGATGCATCGCGTATTGTCGGTTATTCAGAACCACCTAAACGACACCATAGTCGTGAATCAGCCACGACTGACGACGACTGAGGAAGAGAATCAAGTTATAACGATTCCGACCAACGCTACCAACGAAGTGTTGATGGAGGAAACTGACCAGGAACAGGTAAACGTTAGTTTTCACCTTTACATACGACGCGGAGAAAGAAACGCGCTATTTTATTTCACTAACAACGTTGGTTACTGTCTATTCAGTTGGAAGCCAGCTTGTACGTGACCGAGTTGAAGGATCATGTAATCATACATCAAGAAGAAGAAGATCCGATATACACGGAGGAGGGAGTATTGAATATACCCGCGGAAGAAAATGTAGACACGGAAGTGGATCACCTGGTCGTCGAGTCTCAGGTATGGATGAGTAGATCTTTTTAAACGGCTCGACGTGATCAGCGATGGTGATACGTTGCGAGAAGTTAGTCAGTTAGGAGCCTTCCGTCATACTTGAATTATCATGTGACTTTCTCCAGATGGATTTCACGGAGAACGATATTGGAGTTAAAAACGACACTGATATTGTGGAACATGTCGAGGAGGTATACAATTATAACGAGACCGAGGAGGCTCAGACGATAGTCGTACCTGCCACTACGGAATATAAAGACATGGATGATAAGAACGTGCGTTTGGTGCAGATCAGATTTCCATCCATCAACGAAGACGGCAGAAGTTGGCTGAGCTTAGTACAAAACACTTGAAATGTTCACGTTCTAATGCAGCTTGTTAGAGAATAGGATTGAATTAATAAGGGAGGTTTATATAATAAAATGTGTCGGAATGATTTTCATGTCTGAAGTGGTTGAATCTTTGTTGTAGTATTTTCGCTGTACTTTCACTGATATCTGTACGTCAGGACGGGACAGCTTTCATATTCGTATTGTGCTACATAAATCACAATAAGTTCATTTTTAATACAAAGCCAAACTTGAAACTGTGCAGTTGAAACGATCAATTGTCCGGCACTTAATTAAACAACACTTCTTTCATTTTGTATTTGGCATGTTTCATTTATTATGTTATTTCTTATATATACACATTTCTTGTATATATGTGTATATATACATGTGTTCCGAATTTGATTTTTATGAAATGTCGGTCTTTCCAATAACCTCAAACCATTGCCGCAGAGCGTCGCTAACACTGTGTGTTTGTCTCGGACATTCATGTAAAATGGGAATGGAAAGTCATCCATGCACGAGCGGAATTCCACCAATTTATTTCCGTCAAACACGGGTTCACGAATGGAGCACTCCAGTATGGAGTGCTGGAAAGAACAGATAGATTAATTCTCGCCGATACGTAATTAAGCCGAGTGAGGAATATCGCAACATGTTATAATTAGCAACGCGTAGTATCTTAAGGATATAATTACCTTATTTGATGAATTATCAAGTATTATAAACAGCGTGAAGATGTTGGCCAGTCTAGTTCTCCTCACGGCGCGAGTTACTTGTCGTATTCCGACCGAGAATATCCTCATCCGATAATATCATCAGTTTGGCGTTATCGGATGTGGTGTATTGATTCTCAGACGTGTCTACTGTAAAGTCCACCACTTCCGCAAACTTGGTACTCTTCTGGTCGTATATCTTATCTCTCGTATAATACAGAGATAAAATTATTATTTAAATATGTTTCTGTTGGTTGCTTTTCCCGGAGAGTTCTTTGGAGTTCACGAATTACCTTGAGAAGTTTGTCGCTGCTCCTTATAAATTCTCAAATTACTTTTTAAATATTGGAAAATTGAAAATTAATTACAAAAATGAATGCTGTCCTGTTCTACATGTAAGGATATATATATATATATGCATATATATATATATATACATGCGCAGTGTTATAGTATATATAGTGTCATGTATAATTAATTATATTATAAAATTATACTATAAGAAGCAATAGAAATTTTAATATATATTATATATAGTATATTCTTGAAAGGATGAATAGTTTGCTCTATATATATATATATACATATATATAAGTAAAAGTAAAGTAGGTTTTAGTTATAAACAACAAAATGTTTAACTACAGTTTAACCCTTTTAATAATCGCGATATAATCTAGCTCGATGTGACATAAGATGAGCCGTAAGTGAATTGGTACCACAAGTGCAGTGATTATAATTTAGAGTTACTGAAATGTATTTATGTTTTTTACCGTGAATTCTGATATTTAGCAAGGGAGAAGTCGTGGTGATATCGGAATGTAACCAATGAGCGTAAAGGAACTATTGATCGATGCTACGAACTATTAATTAATATTAGGAAGGAATTAATTAATTAACTTTATATAATTGATAATAAACAACACTTCTTTCATTCTGTATTTGACATATTTCATGTATTGCATTATTTTTTATATATACATATTTCCTATATATATATGTATATACATATATTGTATATACATATGTTGTATACACATTTGTCCTAAATTTGGTAAAATTTATGAAGTGTCGGTCTTTCCGACAACTTCAAACCATTGCCGCAGAGCGTCGCTCAGGACACTCGGCAATGTGTTTATATCTCGGACATTCATGTAAAACGGGAATGGAAAGTCATCCATGCACGAGCGGAATTCCACCAATTTATTTCCGTTGAACACGGGCTCACGAATATCCAGTATGGAGTGCTGGAAGGAACAAAGAGATCGATTAATTCTCACCGATACTTGATTAAGCCAAGTGAGGAATATTGCAACATGTCATTATTAGTAACGCGTGGTATCCTAGAGATATAATTACCTTGTTTAATGGATTGTCAAGTATTATAAACACCGTGAAGATGTTGGCCAATCGAGCTCTCCTCACGGCGCGAGTTACTTGGTTTATTCCGACAGAGAATATTCCCATGCCATCCGATAATATTATCATCAGTTTGGCGTTGTCGGATGTGGTGTGTCGACTTTCAAACATATCTACAGTAAAGTCTACCACTTCCGCAAACTTGGTGCTCTTCTGGTCGAATCTCATCTCTTGTATCAGCCTGTAAATAGAAACGACCATTTGAGCATTCGTGCTGTTGGATGAAATGATATGAATCACTTGTGATTCATATGTCTAAGACTCAACTACACGTTTCAATTAGGACTTGAAATAGCAATAGAGGAAAACGTACCTGGACCCACTTTGCTCGGTGAAAGTTTCTCCCAAAGGGTGCAACATCTGTACTTGCTCTCCGAAGCTTACGACGCCGAGTTGCCCTACTTCCAAGTACGTCAAGGCTTTACAGATCAGCGACAAGGACTCGAAGGCCATCTCTTGAGCATGGTTACTTGCCATGCTCTTGGAATCGTCGAGCGCCAGAACAATGCGGTAGTCGCGTTTCGACGGCTTCGTGCGCCTCAGCCAGATCTTGTCTTTGCGGAATTGACTGGCTATATAAGGGATGATCTTCCTCATGTTGATGCGTTTGCCAGTCTTGTAGTCGCCCTTCAGCCTCGACGCTTGCGTAGGCTCCAGTACCAGCCTCAGCTTCTCCGACAAGTCTCTGGCGGCTGTGTCCGTGACCGAAGACAGACAGTTCCACGCGGCCGCTGCTTCCTCCGTCGTTGGCTTCTGCTTCCATTCGCCCAGCATCTTCTCCACTTCGAATCGCTTTCTCTCTTCGTGACCGGAGCTGAGCTCGTTATCCACCCAGTTCGCCATCTTCGTATAGAACATGGACTCGTTGCCTCTCTGCACCGTCATCGTAGCCACCGTTTCCCCTTCCAACTCCGTGTCCGTCTGATTGCTCTCCTCCTCGTTGTTTCCTTCACGTTGCTTCGCATCCTTGCGTTTGTCCTCTGTGGCTTGGCGCACTTTCTCGGGCCGTTGCTCGGCCACTTCGGCCTCTATGATATCCTCTTCGTCTTGGTGCATCTCCACGTCCATGTCGTCTTCTTGCTCCTCGCGATTCTCCTCGTCTTCCCGGGCTTTGAGAGCCTGCTGCTTCGCTTGGTCCTCCGTCGCGGCGTCCATCGTGTAGTCGTCGAATGCCTCGGAATCCTTGACATGCTGGTACATCTCGGCTTTGTTGCCGTCGTCAACCTCACCCTCGGTCTCGTCTTGTTTCTCGTTGGTCGACACTTGGTCCGGCGTGTAGATTACCTTCAACTTCTTCGGCGTCCGCGAGATATCGTCCGAGAGACTGTGGTCCTCGTTGCTCTGTCCCAGGTTCTTCCTTTTCTTCATCGGCTCCGCCGAGTCCCTCTGCGAGATCGGGGCTACCTGTTGCTTGGAAGAGCCCGAGTGGCCGCTCTCCTGCTGCTGAGTCGACTGCGACTGGCCAGTGCCCTTGTCGTCCTTCTCCTCTTGGCTGTTCTCCGCTGACGCTTCTTGCTGGTCTTCGTTGCTATGTGCTTGTGCTACCGCGTCCCGCGAGCCTTCCTTCGTCTGCTCGACCTGCTCGGCAGTGTCCATTTGAGTGCTCGCGTCGTCCGCACTCGGTGCTGCCTTCTCCTCTTTCGTTTCTTCCTCCTGGTCCTTCTTGTCCTCGTCGTCTTCCTGCGGGGCCTCCGCGCCGTCCTTGTTGTCTTGTCCGGTCTCCTCTTTGTCAGCTTCCGGATCCTCCGTCTCTTCTTGCTGACCTTCCTTGTTCACATTCTTGCCGTCCTCGTCCTCGTCCTCGTCCTCACTGGCGTCCTCACCCGGATCGGTCTCTTCGTTCTTCTCGGCCTCTTCCTCGAGGTCCATTCTCTCCGGTGGCGGTTTGACATCCTTCATCGCATCGATGTCGAACGGATTTTCTTCATTAGCGTCATTCTCCTCCTTGGCGTCTTCTTCGTCCAAATTTAAATCATCCGGTAAGTCAAACGGCTCCGGTTCCGGTTCGGGTTGGTGCTGTCCGTGATACGGGTCAATCTGATCTTCGTCTACCTCCGGCTCGTTCATTTCGTTGATCTCCTTCTTCTCTTCCTGTCGTTCATCTTCGTCGCAATCAGCATCGCGGTCGTCCTCGTTGTTCTGCCTTGACTTGTCGTCTTTCGCGCCCATTTCCTTCTCGCCGGTTTGTTCGCCCTTTCCTTCTTTGCCCTCGTCCTTTTGCTGGTTGTCTTTCTCAGCCGATTCCTCTTTATCGTCACCCCAGATCCTCTCATTGAGTATCTCGTCATCGTTCTCTATCTCATCCATCATTTCGTTCTGCAGGTCGTCATTGTCACTCTCATCGTCACTCTCGTCGTCGTCGTCACCTTTCTCCATATCCTGAGGCTTGCTATCAAAGTCCTCGGACATGTCGATACCTTTTTCTTCCTCCTTGCACTCCTTGTCGTCCTGCTTCTCTTGTTCTTGATCAGCAGGTCTCGCATCCTCCAGCTGGTCCTCGGACTCTATCTTGTCGGAGACGTCTTTCGTGCCTTCGCCGTCGGCCAAACCCATCCCACCCTTGCCAGTATTCTCGCCTGACTCGTCAGTCTTGCCTTCCTCGAGATCCAAGTCCTTCGGCACGCAGAAACCGTTCGCTGCCAGATCCAAGAAGACGTTCAACTGCAGGTACAGCATTTTGCACGTGACACGAAACGACGCTACTTGCTCGTTCAGGTAAAACTGAACAAACAGGATGTACTGCTCCAGCAGCGGTGAACACCTGAGGAGTAGTCTGGAAATTACGACAACGTTGATAAGTTTTACTAATCTCTGAATATCTATATAAAGCAGTTTATTTTCTTTCCTTTGTGCTACTTACATTTATTTTCTGTTTTAATTAAAAAAAAAAAAAAACAAGTTTTTATTTATTATTTTTTATAACAAAGTTTTTAAAAATAAAAATATTTTATTTCTGTAATTTTAAGTTGTGACAATGATTTTATAAATATAAAAATTCAACTTTTAAATATAAAATAAACTTTATATAAAAATGCATGTAACTAATTGAGCAATTATTTTAATAAGTAATTTTAATATTTATCTTTATAAGTAAAAAATTTTTTTAGTTTTTCATATAAGCTGTGATTTTAATGAATTGCTTAGAATTAAGATTCTAAAAACAAAAATATTATATTTTTGTAATTTCAATGTTTATTTTCTTGATTAAAAATTATCTTTCTTAGTCTTTTATACTAACTAAACAAGTATTTATACAAATTGTTTGTATTTTATTTTTATCCTCTTATTGCTTGTGCTAGATTACTTGCTTGCTCTTATTGCTCTTATTGCTTATTGCTAGATTAATCACATCGGCACGATAAAGGAAACACAGTAAACAATTCGCGAAACTTGTTGCCAAAATTGTACCACTTGCAGAGGTTTTAAAAAAGATATGCAGAAAATGTTGTGCAAAAAATTTCAACAAATTACAAAGTGTCACAAATAAATCAAGGATAACTTCCAATTAGTTTTCGTTATCAAGGATAATTTCGTTAGTATACAATCAATTGAGTTTAGAGGGGCAGGTTGTTCCAATTCCTTGGTGAGTTAACTGATAGTTAAATCATACGTCTGTCTTTGTCTAAATTAAGGGAAAAATAAAGAGAAACATATGATTTAACTATCAGTTCACTTATCAAGAAGTTGGAACAACCAGCTCTAGGAGTTTTTCGACAACGAACAGGCCTCTTAGAGTACTTCAAGTTTCCACATATGTCGACAACTCTCACCTGATGCAATGATTCGCCAATTGCGGCTCGAGCTTATGTATCATCGACAAGAGACTGCTGAATAACTCAGATATCTTAAGCAGCTGCAGTTCTTTCACGTCCATCTCGAGAGCGTCGACGAGCGTCTTCTTCAATCTACCCTTCTCGATCATTTCTTCGCTTGCGTCGTCATTGTTTCCCACGTTCTCCCACTTCGATATGGTGGTTTCGTACAAAACGACGTGGTATTTCTTCTGCACAACGAGCAACGTCGTCTCCATCAACTGCTCCAGGTCAGATTTATAGGACCAAACGTCGCTGTTGCAATCCCACGGCCACTTTTTATCCTCGAGTTCCGCGGCTTCTCGTGGACGCTCCAACTCGTCGAGTCCGCGCACGAAGTCCTCCATCTTCTCGTCCAAGAACGCCACGTTCTCCAGGATGGGATGCGCAACGTCCGCAGTCTCAAACAACCCTCTCAATTTGCCGCACCGCGCTCTTAGCTTCTCCATCGTGGAGCGACATTGCTTCAGAAACTCCAAATGTCTCGAGCTCAAGAACGCGATGAGCTCAGGATCGCTCGCCATCACTTCCAGCGGTACAAACAGGTCGCGGAAGCGAGTCGCGGTAACCTTGACCGAGTTCAAGCATTCCTTCAGCAGGCTGTTCACGTTCGCGTAGACCTCGCCGTCCTGGCATGCGGCGATGATGGGCAACGCGTCCGCATTCAACGTGAGCGCGGCTCGGTGCTCGTCCGTCGTCGGGCAGCACTGCAGGTACACCAGCAGCTGCTCGAACCCAGCCTTCAAGGTTACCAGCAACATCTTCAGCCTCGTAGCGCACTCTCGGCCGGCATGTTGCTTCGTCGCGTTCAGATCCTCCTCGCTGCTCTCGGACAGATTGGAGAGCGACGAGCGGAGATACGAGAAGTACTTGAACGACCGGGTGATCATCGTCTTCTGACGGTGCGCCATCAGCATCATGTGCGCGGAGTAACCTCGGCAACGCTCCATATTCTGCGGTCCCAGGTCGGTCTGGCTGCTGTTGAGCATCGCGTTCAAAGCGTGCAGTCTGGTAAGGGACTTGTAGTAGTACTTGTCGCAGCCGCGCCACTGCGTCAGCAAGTGTCGGTCGATGATCTTCAGCTTAAAGTACTGCTCGATCACAGCCAGATCCAAGGGCGGCACCGTCAAGTCCATCACGTAGTCCGCGTTGTTCTTCAACTTCAGCACGCCGATGCGGTAAGACACGCCCATGTGAGTCAGCTCTTTGAAGTAGTTGGCCAACGCCGTCCTCTTCTGCTGCAGGATACTCTTTGCCTGAGACTTCTGCTTGGCCTTGGGCAAGCTGCGGTTCACCTCCATGTCCCGAAGACGCGCGCTCTGCTTCAGGAAGTCTTCGATGAAGTTCTCGACGTCCGCCCGTGCGCACGGGTAAGAACTCATCAGAATTATTTCCTTGCACAGCTTCGTGGCCTTGAGTTGTAGCGCCTCCACTTTCGAAATCATATTGATGTGCAGGTCGTACGGCCAGTACGACATTTTCGCTTTTATGAGCTGCGAAGGCTTCGCCACTGCGAAGTCTACGGGATTTATCGAGTACTTGCGGTGTTCCTGATCGTCCCAGATGCCCTTGTTGATCTCTGCGCTGTATGATCCTGATCGCACGATCAGGCAGGAAGCTACATTCTGTTTGAGGACGTTCCGGAAGTCCTTCACAAACTTGTGCAGGGTGCGATGCGTCTTTTCGACCGTCTCCTTCACCGCCCAGTAGCTGATGTCGTTCCATCGGGCGATCTTGACAAAGTCCCGCAGCTTCTTCTCGATGGGAGCCTTCTGCGCGGCGATCCTCGCCGCTACGTCGCCGACGAATTGCTCGTAACACTTGTACATGTTCCATAGCACGGTCACGAGTTCGTCCTTGCGTTCGCTATCCTTAAAGTGACACGCGTGATAGTGGAACGTCAGGAGAAGCTTCAGTCGCGGCTCAAATTCGACGAGGGACGACTCCTGCATGAAAAGCTCCAACGACTCCACCAATTTTTGCCTGCTGATGGGCTCGTTGTTCGTTTCTCCCGCAGAGGTGTGAGCCGGGTTCACGTAACTCTCCACTAACACGTACAAGAAGAACCACCACTTGGACGCGCTCGACTTGAGGTCGTTGAACGTCGCGTCCAGGCAGCTCTTCCAACTGGATAGCTCTAGCTTCCTCCACGATATTATCTGCTGCGTCAACATCGACATCTGCTCTGCCATGCTCACGCTGCTGTGAGCGTTCTCCTCCCACTGGTGCATTTTGACGAGCAGCAGCTCCAGACCCGTGAGGAACCTGGACACGGCTGAGATGATTGGGAACGAGTAGATTCTCTCGATTATAGACTGTATCGATGTTAGAGTGGGGTGAGCCGGCCAATCCTGCAGCAACTGGTGGACGCGCTTCAGGATCGCTTCGCACACGGGCAGACACTGTTTCACTTCCTCGACGTTGCTGTCCTTGTAAAAGTCGCCGGCGGGCTCGGAGCCGCTCTCCTGGCTGGTCTGCAGCCGCAAGGCGACCAACAGGTTCAAACTGGTGTGCAGCTTGATCGAGAGTCCCTTGCTCAAGGCCGGCAGTACGTTGTCGAGCATGCTGTGCACCGTGTCGTATCTCTGGATCAGCGGCTCGACGTAATTCGCCGAGGTCGCCGGGGTGGCGTCGTTGCAGGTCCACTTGGTCGCGACGAGAGTCGTCAGCATGTCCGAATGGATCCGCTGGACCTCCAGGATGTCGCGCTCGCTGATGAGGCCGCTCAAGTTGTCGACTGCCTTCGACTCAGGCGACGCGTTCCTCCGCTCGAGGCTAGGCTCGTCCTCTATGTCGCGGAAGTCGCTGTCGCGATGCGTCGGGAACAGCTGGCGAATCTCCAGGGCGAGCTCCTGCTCTTCCGTCAGGCCGCCGCCGAGATTCTCGGCCTTGTTCTTGTAAAGACTTTCCTTCTCGGCGGCCAGTTTCTCTTTCTCCAGCTGCTGCTGCTGCCAGACCAAAACTATCTGCTGCAGCAGGTCGTCCACGTGCCGCCATAGCGACTTGCTCAAGCCTCCGCTGAGGATCGCGTGGTTGTGCAGCTCCTGCAAGCCCGACTTGAGCATGAGGAATTGCTCCTGCATCCTGACGAACGCGTCCAAGCTGGAGCTCTTGTCGACCAGAAGCCGCGTGTTCTTCGAGGCGCACAGATCGCTCAGCTCCAGGAGGCTCTCTTGGCCCGGGCCGATCGTTGGGAAACGGATCAGGTTGTGTATCTGAGAATCGAGATCGGCCAGTTCGCCCTCGTGCAACCACAACAGTCGTCGAGTTTCGTCGATGAGCATACACACACCGTGCCTCAGCTGCGACAGGCCTGTCAACAGCGGCAGGATTATGTCCGGATACGCAACTAGATATTTCGTCTCCAGCCGCACGGCGAAGCTTTGCACCGACGAGTTCCAGACTTGCGCTTCCTGCAGAACAACCTTCGCCCGTGCGAACATCGACTGATCGCGAGTATAGACACTCGGGTCAGCCTCATGGTGGCTGATACCCATCTCCATGGCGATTGAATACAGGTTGTTCATGTGCTTCTCTAGCAGCTCGTAGGTGCCCACGTTGTCTCGGAACTGCCTGCAGACGTTGCTCAACGAGGCGAAGTCGACGGACGGCGGTCTGAAGGCCTGCAGACAAGCGAGCTGCTCGCGAGTCTTCAGCAACAGCTGTCTACGGCTCCTCGTGGCCGCGAATCGCGGGTGGACGAGCACGTTCACACCTAGAACGCGGCTCTGCAACGTCGCGGTGTACAGCATCCTCTCGCAGTCGGCGATGTCCTCCTGCAGGTACTTGAGCTTCAGTTCCACCTTGTGCACCGGATCGATCGGCTCGAAGTTGCCGAAAAGCGAGAATTGCACGTAACCGAGCAACATCCAAGTTCTCCCGCACCGGAGGATGTTCTCGTATCGCCCGGCGTCCTTCTCGTCGAGCTTCTCAATCTCGTCGTACGCGCTGCGCAGCTCTTCTATCTTCCCGAAGCAGTTGAAATTCCGGATTTCCACATCGGTGTCGTGGTTTTCACCCCGCTTCGCCAGGGCGGTCCTAACTAGGTGGGCCACGTCGTGCTCCCTGTTCATCTGATCGAACGCGGACAGGTACAAACGCGAGTGATACTTCAGCGTCGCCAGGTCGTCGCCGGCCGAGTTGTGCGTCAGGGAGACACAGTTGCGCCACAAGATCTCGTTCAGCAGCTGCAGCTGACTCGTCTGCGCGGCGTACGTCCCGAGCGCGACCGCCGAAAGGACGTTCTTCTTCCTCTGGCAGTCGCGTTTGCTCAGCATCAGGCGCAGTATCAGGTTCAGCAGGATCGGCCCGTTGGAGTGGCCCTCCATCTGTCAACAAGCGAGAGTGCGAGTTGATACCTTTCCGATACCTCCGTATTAATGCCCTTCCACGGCGATTTCCCGAGGAACAATTGCGCATCTCGCGAGCATACTTGAATAATCGCAATACCGACTACACTTTTTCGAAATATTGCAACGTCGACTATATATATATCTGAAATACTGCAGCATCGATTGTATTAATGGCTACCAAATGCAATAAAAATGCTTCCCCGAGAGGGCGGAAGGTTCGTTCGTTTGCTCGACCCGAATACAAGTTTGCAGGGATTCTTACGAAGAAGCCAAAGCCGATGTACCCCGTAGTCGCAATTCTATTATCCTCGTTTTCTCCCAACGACATTCTGCCGTCGGAAAAGGAGGAAACGATCGATACATTGCCGAGTGAAGTCATGCTCGAGTACAAAAGTATCGGTCTCGAAAGCTCCCGGCGAAAATTCCTGCAAACTCGCAACAAGCCAAACAGCCGGGCTTCTCCGGAAAGATCCCGCACGAGTTCTCCAGGAAAATCCTGCGAGACAGTGACGTACCTTAGACGCGGCGTAGGCAATCGACAAGTCCTCCTCCACGTCGTCCTGCTCCGTCACACCGCGCCACTGCAGGAGCAGGCTCGAGTTCTCGACGGCGTAAGATCGCCGGATGAACTGCGCGAGCTGATGGAACAGTTGCGGCAATAGCATCGTCTTCTGCCTCTGCTCGATCTCCGGCTGAATCATCGCGCTCAACAGGCCTATCAGGTCGCACGGTATGCTGGCTACATCCGCGTACCTCGCGAGACATTGCTCGACATTGCTGGTGGAGGAGATCGCCTCCTGCAGACACAACTTCCTCTGTAACGAAGAGACGAGCGAGAAAAACATGTATTCGTAGATCGGCCACAGCTGCGTCCTCGCGTTCAACTGAGCCATTTCCCCGGCTGGCAGCGAGTTCATTTGGCCGCGGACGCTCTCGATCTCCGCGGTAGTTTGCAGACGGATGTGACTGTTGTCGCAGAACCGCTTCACCGTCAGCACATCGAGCAAGGTGTCCTCGTCGACCGCCTTCCCGGAGTGAACGTCGCTCCACAGGGAGATGGTCTGACGTCTCATCGTCGGAACGTCCTTTAGTTGCACGGACACGATCTTCAGCTTTTGCCTGAGAGTGCTGACCACCTGGTGCCTTGCCTCGAGGTCCTTCGTCACCTGTTCAAGCTCCGAGTACACGTTTACACTGGTGTTCGAGGAGTGAGGAGGCGGAAGGGTCAGGTATCTCTTGATTCTCTTAGAGATCTTGTAGACGGGGTCGTAGTCTAACTTGAGTTGACGGTTCAGTTGGTCCGTTAAGTTCGTCAACGAGCGGATTTGGTCGATGGTCTCGCACGACCCAGAGTTGATCAGTACCGAGCGCAGCTCGCGCAGGAACTTTAGCAGCCACTTGTAGTGCACCCTCAGCAGCATGGAGGTCTGCTTCGGATTGATGAACATGTTCTTGGACTTTTTCGTCTTTTCCACCAGCGTGATCTCGCCCAGTCTTTCGAATCTCGTGTACCACGTGAGGTGATTCCTCAACTCGACGTATTTGTCCAGGTTTACATTCATGCTAGCGTCGCGCAGGATCGTGTTGATGCACAACTTCATGCGCCAAAGGAACTCCACAAAGTGTGTGATGAGCGGTTGGTTCGTCAACTGCGACTGCAGCTTGCCTGTGAGTGAAAGATTCCCGTAAGCTCTTCTAATCTATCAGGGCCGTTGAGTCTCGGCAAGAAATCAGAGTCAACGAACAACAAACGCCAGAGAGAACTTCAAGATTATTTCAGAGGTTTGGTCGTCATCTCTGGCAAAGTGACGACCGGCCGGCGATGCAAACTATTGCAAGGGGATGAAAAAAAAGATGAGGAAGCTTACCTTGACATACGATACTAGAGTACTGCCTGACGGATATCACGTTCTTCTGCTTCTTCACGTCCGGCATCGAGCTTCCCCGAAATGCCGTGCTTGCGTACAACAAGAGCATCAGCTTGTTCACGTCGTTGTCGGCACCCTCGTCTTCGACCGCTCTTCCCGTGAGCCACCATCGATCCCAGGGCAACGAGTCGCTCGTATTGTCAGATCCGAAGTGAAAAGCCGCGATTTCTTCCGCCATCATCGCGCTGTCCTCCTTGAATTCGTCGGTCGTCTTATTGCTCGGCAGCATCTTCGACAGCCAGGTCTTCCTCAGCGGCGCGTCGTCCCGCGACGACTGTTCATAAAAGTTCAACAAGAGGTGGGCCAAAATGTCCCTAATGTCCACATCCAACACCTCGCCACCTTCTTGGAGACCGCAGAAGACGTTCAACGGCTTGGTCGTCGACGTGACTGCCGTTTTGAGCGACCGGTGATACATCCTGAAGGCCACTTTCAGCAGCAAGCCTTGCTGCCTGATGACGGTGAGCGCCGGATTGTCCTGCAGATTCCTCACGCTCCACGTGGCGGCGTCCATGTCAATCGGCAAGGTGTCGTCGTTGTAGAACATCTGCTGTAGGTAGATTACCTCCCTGACGACGGAGAACAGGTGCTCCCGGTGCCGCGTAGGCCTGGCCTTCATGTAGACGTTGTGGCACGCGTTCTCTATTGATCGCACCTTCGAGAACCCACGGAGCACCCGCTGCCTCATCAGGAACGCGACGTGCAGCAAGTCAATCACGTTGAGACGGTCCATTGCGAGCGTCTCCTGCGACATCCTGTCGTGGATCGTGAGCAGCGTGTCCCGGCATCCCTCGCTCATGATCCCGGCATTGAACAGCAGCGACCTGAGGTCGATCGCGTCGTGGTCGACCTTCTCGTTCGGCCCGAGCATGTAAATCTCGACGCCTCGGTTGCGCATCGCCCTGAAATTATCGTTCGTTGTAGCAGGACACGTCGTTAGCAGCCGCTGGGGAGTCGATCGCACAAAAAGATTACCTGGAGATCTCGCCGTACCGCGGGTCCATGGTCAGGAACAGTCGGAAGTTTGCGTGAGGCCTGACGGTGATGACGTTGCCGTGGTCGTCGACGCCTCGCTCACCGATACTGAGGACACCGTTCGGCTCTAACAGTCCATTAAGTCTGTCTAATACAGCCGGGCTGCATAGATTAACCTGGTCGATGAGCAGCCAAGTGCCATCCTGCAGGCACTGAAAAGGCAACGGAGAGAGCTTGCAAGGGACAGCGTTTAGATAACGACATCGCACGAGTCATCCTACGTCTGAGTCGCGATAACATCATCGGACAATTATAGTCTTGTTTCTGAACAAGACGAATTTCTTTTTTCTTTTCAACGACGACAAAGCGAGGGAGAAAACGCGCGCGCGCGAGTGGAGAGGTTTCGTGTCTCTGCATAATTTTTTCGTGAACGCGTATAGAGCAAATAGGGGGAGATATAAATTTCTTAAACAATTACACGCAGGTTTAATCTATTTTTAAGAGGGAAAAGATGTTCGAGCACGACGAGTGAGAAAGGAAAAAAACGAGCGCGACAAGTATGAAAATATGAACGCCGCGCAAACGAGTGCGATGCGAGCGGCTTCATGTCCATGCATAATTCTTTCTTGAATGTACACGGCAAATAGACAAGTTTTTTGCGCAATTACGCGCGAGTGGAATTTACTCTTAAACGGGGAAAACATTTTTGGGAGTGGCAGCGCGGCGCGGTGCGGCGGCCGAGAGAAAAAGAGGACGGACGCGTGAAATATGAAGATCTCATGCGACGCGTGCGAGCGGAGCGGCTTCGAGAGCGTTTCCGAAAGTTCCCGGGTGGCCGCAATTTTTGACGATGTTAAAAGTTCTGCAGCACCTACATCATCGCGCGTCAAGGCTGAAATATCGAGGTGGAATGAGGCGACGCTCCGAGCGTTGCGCGACGCGTTCATCGCTCGCGGTATGCAAAATATGAATGAAGTTTGAGCGAGTAGTTCGACCTCGTCGTGGAGGTGGAAAGAGAAAAAAAAAAGAAATATCTCTGGAAAAGCTGCAAGAGTTCATTGAGTGTACCTTCACCAGCACGCTGTCTACCCATTCAAACTTGCCGCCGGCATTCAGGCACTTGTCCTGCTTCACGAGGTCCGACAAATTGCTCAACCTGGACTGGATGTCCCGCAGTTCCGGCTCGAGGCTGGGCTCCCAGGTGCTCAACGTCGCTGCCAGGTTCGACAGTTCTTCAACCCTGTGCAGGAACTGCTGGATTTCTGCGGCCATTGTCCTGCCGGCCACGTTCTCGTCTGGTGACCGCAAACAGACGGCAAGTCGTAAGATTTTATTATTATCCGATTCAAGAAAATCGTCACCATCTACCCTCTCTCTCTCTCTCTTTCTCTCGCTTTCTCTCGGGAGAGAAAGTGCCGGTCGGCGCACAGTGGCGAAATTTCTTAAAAGTATGGCCAAAATCTAAAAAATAAAAGCTTTCTTCCCAAGTTTTGTACCATATGTTTGGTCAAAAGTCCAATATTTTTGCAATATTATGATATAATTCCCATCGTTCTCCTGCCTCGGAATGGCCCGTAGCGTGTTTCTGATGTTCCATGTTTTTAACGTTGCTCGTTTACTCGCTGTGACAGCATCAGATTAAAAAGACGCATAGAAATACGTTCTCAAAATATATACCAAAATATGCATTCGATTTCTGAAGGTTAGTAGAATATGTTATATCATCCATTCTTCTTATTCTGATAATTATAAAATTTTTAGAGTCATGTAATCTAAGATGTAGAATTTGCTATACAATTTTTTCTAAATGTACTATTATAGTTGCTTATTCAGCGCAATCCTGTCAAGCTGTAAGCATGGTATATTTAGTATCTTATCAAATGACATAAAGTTTGCGAATATTTGCGATTGCGTATAAAAGAGGTGTACAAAGGTTAGAGTTTCAAGCCTATATAACTTTTCTTTCAAGTCTAATACTTTAAACCCAAAAAAGACAAATGTATCTGTTGTGACTAATTTTTTTATAATTTAAAATTTGATAAAAAAATTTCAATTAAATTAGATATTGTTTCCGAAAAATCGCTGACTGCAATTATATTATATTAATATTTTCTTTTTAGCACAGTCATATCAACGTCAAGTTGATATCATAGCTATGTGTTAGAATATTTAATTATATTTAATTGTATTTATTATAATCTAAAAAATCTTGATATTTTGTTAATCAAGAAAAATAGACATCTGATTATCTACGTTAATGTGCAGTTTTAGTGCAATCAAATTGCAAGACATGTTTGTTCTATGTATAATAAAGTTTTAAAATATCGTCCCGTTATATTCGGTCTTATGTAATTTTTCATAATTTACACATCGATTCATAATTCGTGACCTTAGAAATCTTTGAGTTCTAATTTGGACACTAATAAAAACAATTTTACAGTTTTGGCCAGCATTTTATGAAAATTCGTCACTGTGGGATTCGGCGGTGGGATAACATTTCGTCTACTTACCGAACAAGCGCCGCACGTGCTCCAGACGTTCATGGAGCTCGGCTACCTGCTCCAATTTATCCACGGTTATCCTTGCTCGTAGGCTGTTGATGAGAAGACTCGCCACGCGCTCGTACAGCTGTTCCAGGTGTCGATTGTAGTCCGTCTGGAGAAAAAAGACGAGGAAGATCGTGATTAATCTGTACTTACGAACACCCAAAAAAGAAGTATTCTATTTGTAAAGTGATTTCCCATAGTCTCATGTTCTAAGCGAAGCCTTTCACAGGAAAAGGATTCCTCTTCCGATAAAGCGATTAAAGCGAGCCGTTCGTCTAAAGTTTATTAGATATTATTCTAACTGTTTTCCTCTTATTTCAAGAGGTTTCCTCTTGTATCAATTAATTTTCCTCTCAATCTCAGAGGAATCCTCTTGAGGTCATATGTAAGAATAAAATCCTCTAAAATTTAGATGATTCCGCTTGTTTTGAAATTATTATTTTCTTTTGGATGAACCGCTTCCTGCTGGAGAACCGATTCCACTTCGGCCATTGCATTGGATGTGTGCAAGAGTTTTAGTCCTTTTTCCAGCTCTCTAGTGTAGTTATTTTAAATTGAAATATTTTGTAAGGTTCAATATACCAACCTTGCAAAAACATAATATATTTCAATTAAAAATAATTCCATTAGAGGGCTGAAGAAAAGGGCCAAAACTTTTGCACACGACTAACAACCCTGATTCAACGACGGGAGCCAATCATGTCCTACCGTCTTAATCGACGGCGACTCGGCCGCATTGTTCGCCGCCGGACGAAAGTGAAGACGCGGATTCAAAGTAAGAAGCACGTAAATTCGTTTGCTCACTCAGACGGGGCAAACTCGAGAGCGCGGAGTCTCTCCCCTCGCGAAAAAGAAGTCTCTCCCCGATAAGGGGAGTGCCGGGACTTACGGGGATGTATTTGTATACGCTGCAGAGGCGCGTTTCCTTTGTCCGAGAAATTGAATCGCGTTATCAAAACGAGCGGATCGTCGATGAGATCGCGGTAGTCTCCAGCGAAATTCGTCGCGCGCGACACGCTCGCGAGCGCAGCGGCGCGCACGACGATAAAAAAATCAGAAGGAAACAAGGAAGAGAATCGGCCGCTCGCGCGCGCGAAGGAATATTCATCGCGCGGTGAGTAAGTCGGCGAAGAATCAAACAGCTCGAAATTCGAGTCGCGTGCATTTGTAGTATCTCTTGCGTCGGGGACGCAATCAGCTGCAATTTCCGCGGCTCGTTCGCTCTCTCATGCATATGCACGCATTTACGTTCTCCGGTACACACGGGGGTGGAGGGAGGGAGGGGAAGTTGCCGAATTTTCCATCGATGCTTGAGGGACGCCACGAGATTATGAATCAGCGGAAATACAGAGGGAAGTCGCGTACGACGTGAATTTGTATTATGAATGAACCGCGAAAACACGTCGATCCCCTTCCATCACTCCCTCCCCTCGCCGCTCCTCGCACCCCATCTGTGCGCGCAAAGAGATTTCGGTGTCAAAGAGAACTGTCAGAATCGCACAATGAATATTCAAAGCCGCGGAGCGGACTGGTTATAATCAGCGTGGAAAATTAGGCGCATGGGGGAGGGGGCGGCAGAGGGAGGAAGGGGAATAGTACGTGTTCGGCGTAACGTATTCAGGGGGCTGCGAGGTTGTAACAATATGGTTTATGCATAACTTCCCGCGCAGTTCGAGCCGGTTCTTACCGGGACGCGAGTGTCTTCGCGTCGAGTGTCGTCGCGACACGTGTAAATTTATTTATTCACTCCCCCGCGCTTACTCGCTTGCTCGTCTTATTCGCGGGGTCGACACACTTTGACACGAGCCGAAAATAACCCGCCGTAAATGCTTGAATAAAAGTGTCATCGCGCGACTCTGACGGCTCTCTTCGACGTCGAAATCGTCAGACGTCTCGAAGTTTGTGATTCTGTCTGAATCTCGACCAACCCTTAAGAACTGCCGCCAAACACCAGCCCGAGCTAACTTTTCTCGTTATTGTTTGTAGCAAAGCATATGCGACGAGCGGCGATTTGTTTCATTATAATGTTGCCTAGAGATGTGCGAATCAAGAATTTTTATGTCGAATCGAATCGAATCTCATTTTTTAAATTCGAATTCGAATCGAATCGAATCAATGAAATTTCGTTAGAATTCGAATCGAATCGAATGAAATTGAATCGAATCATTAAAAAATTTAATATGACTACTAAACATGCGAATAATGATAGCAGATATTTTAATATGAAAGGGAATATTGATATTGTAACATCATCTTAAAGTAAAATATATATTTAAATATTTAAAGTAATTTATAATTAAGTTATTAATTATAGGTTAAGTTAATTATAAGTTAAGGGTTCACATGCAAGCCCAGTTTTGTTAGTTCATGTGCGCAAACGCTAATGTATTTGATTCGCTATTCGAAATTTTCGAATTATTTGGATTCGAATCATCAGGATTCAGATTCGAATCGAATAGAATTATATTAGATTCGATTCGATTCGAATTCGAATAGTTCGCACATCTCTAATGTTGCCGCTACTAACAGAAGAAATACAAAATTAATATTCTCAGCGCGGTTGCGTTTTTTAATGAGATCAAAAATCCGCACGGCGGGCGGGGGGGGAGGGTGAAGTTTTACTCATAAGGAGGCCTTCGGGGGTTAATCTCGAAATTTAGCGCGTTGCAGCAAAGGGACGACCACCTTCCAAGCGCGGGAGCTTTGTATTTCCGCGCGGTTTCCTTTCATCTTCTCTCAGCAGTTCCGAGCGACACCCGATAGGAAAAACTACTAATCAGTCTTCCCGCTTGATTTGCAATTCCCAGCGCCGCCCCGTACTTTTGTATTCTTCCTCGCTCCTCTCTACAGTGCTTTCCCCGCGGATAAACAAACAGATGAAAATGCAAGTACTACGTGAAGAAACAAGTCTCGCGAGCTCGACGGCGGAAGGCTCTCTCTCTCATCGTCTCACCTCGGGCGAGGAGTCGAGCAAAGCCGCGCTTCATGCACGCGCGTGTGCGTCAGGTCTGATCGGTTATCAATCAGTCATAATTCACCAAGATACCGGAAACTCTCTCCCCCTCTCTCTCGTTCTGTGTAAAACAGAAGGCCGACCCGCCGGTTAATAAGTGAAAAGCTGCCGAAGATTAATGACCTCGCGGCCTCGAGGGCGAAAGACTCTCTCTCTCTCTCTCTCTCTCTCTCTCTCTCTCTCTCTCTCTCTCTCTCTCTCTCTCTCTCTCTCTCTCTCTTCCTCGTCGCTCGTGAGGATCCTGAAGAACTCGCGCTGTTATTCCGGTTGTTTCGACGAGACGATCACGTCTCCGTCGCCGGTTTCGGCAAGCGGACACAAATTTGCCCGTCGCCTAATCCGACGCGTCTTCGCGGTCGGCGCGGACGAGGGAGGATCGTGGCTGGCGGAGAATATCCGTCAGGATTATCACAGGATCGAAGGCTAGCCAGGAACATCGGGCGTGAGTCGACGTGATTGATGCCGGCCCTCTCCGCGAAGAAGTCGTCCATTTCTCACGGATACTTTTTATATTGACGCGACTTGACAGCCGCGAAGAAGTCGCCGCTGATCGACTCGCGCGTCTTCCACGGCGACTCGTCCGGGCGAACAAATGGATCGTTTAATCGCGAGCAAAAATAGTCGGCAGGATTCGCTGCCGACACGCGATCGCATTGAAATCCTTCGGAAGGGCAGCACTTTCGACGCCCGTCCGCGGCACGTCGCGGGCCAGGCCGCCGAAATGGGAATTCGCATCTGGCTGAGAATCACCTCGGACGAAAGTTACCGCGCGAGCGCGAACAATGCCGGGCATAATAGCGCGAGTGAAGGATGCGCCGCGGAACACGCGAGGATACGTTCCTGCGAGCTTTCTGTATCGACGAAGCGGGCTTACGACTCCCGCTATACTTTTTGTCTGCGCGCGCGGAGGGCCGCATCGTCGATCACGGCACTCGCGCTGTCTGGACGCGTTTTCCGCGTGAGCGATACAAATCGCGAGGAACGAACGCGATTGTGCTCGCGCGGTAAAAGCATCGCGCGGAAGAAGCGGGCCTTTCGCCTATTGATTCCGCTGGATCCCGCCGAGAGACGGGAGGGAGAGAATCGCGCACGAAGGAAAAAGACGAGATGCGTCAAAGTTCTCGCGGACGAGAAAGAGAGTCGTGAGGGTGCGGCGATCGAAGGAGCCGCGGCCGAGGAACGACTGTCGGTACACCCGGTACATTAGACGCGCGTTAAATATTTATTGGTCGGCGTACGTGGAGCGAAACGACGCGACGCGACACCGTGAATTCATCCCGCGTGTGTTATGTAGCGGGAAAATTCGATATCGAGTCTTCGCCGAGCGAGCGCGCCGTCGAGTCGTCTCTCGGCTTCTCTCGGGAAAAGCGCCTCGCAAATTTTCCGCCCTTGCGACGGAATCCGAAGGGACGGCCAGGCGTAGCGGGGACATTCCTGGCCGCTGAGAGAACGAGAGTTGCGCCGGGCAGGCGGCAAAATTTTCATTCTCTCGCGCTCTCTCGCGAGCAGCGAGCTTCTCTCCTCTTATCGCGACTCCCCGCGAGTAGAAAAATTAATAGGGCTCTGGCAAGGATCTGATTATTTTTCTTTACCTTTAATCGGGCCGCAGTAGGGATAGAAAGACAAGATGTGTGTAACAAATGATTTAATAGGTCCTTATAAGGCAATATTAATAGGGCCTTATAAGAAAATATTTTTGTTATTGCTTGAGTAAAAATATTCGTTCTTTTCATTTTCCAAGAAATTTAGACTATAATTTCTCTGTTTCTTCATAACCTTGTTAATATACGAGAATTTTTTATTTTAAAAATGTAGCATACTTTACAATAAAATATAACATTCTTTACACATAAAAATTCTTCTACTGCTTTTGTTAAAGTTTGCTGCATTTCAAAGTAAAGGCAATACTAGAAAAATCCTTGGAAGGGACTAATGGATATGGCAACTAATAAAATTTGTTTTTAATTGCGGTATAATTAAAACATTTTGAGACGAACCAGATAGAGAGAGAGAGAGAGAGAGAGAGAGAGAGAGAGAGAGAGAGAGAGAGAGAGAGAGGGAGAGGGAGAGGGAGAGGGAGAGGGAGAGAGAGAGGGAGGGGGGAGGGGGGAGAGAGAGAGAGCGAGAGAGAGCGAGAGAGAGCGAGAGAGAGCGAGAGAGAGCGAGAGAGCGCGTACCTATTAAAACAATACTAAACTATGACAATTTTGTTGAACGCTTCAGATCTTATTAATTTTCTATAACAAAACTATAACTTACATTATGCATATCTAAAGCATCCTTAAAAGATCCTTCTAAAGCCCACATCAGTTCCATGTTAAATTCCGTTATTTCGTTATTAAAATCTAAGGCATCCCCAATAAATCCTTCTCATTTTTCCCTATCAAAGCTTTATTTATTCAATCTGAGGTATTCTTAAAAGATCCATCTCGGGGCCTGACGCGGTGATAATGAAACATCCCTTTTTAGGGCATCCTACTTTCAGCCTTATCGGGGCCTTATGCTTCATGAGGATGGCCCTAACAATTTCTTGCTCGGGTCGCGGCGACAGCTCGAAAAATCAATCGAACGTTCCCGCGGCTTGATTTTTCGCTCGCTCGACGAAGTCGTCTCTCCGCATCACGCGACTTCGAGATAACGTCAGCTCGAGGCGCTTCTCCGCGCATTTTGAGAAAATGCATCGCCACCCTTCGTGCAACCCTTCGCAAGCTGCCTCGCGACGGATATAAGAAGAGCCGTACATCGGTCGTTCGCCGCGACAATGCGCGCGTCTTATTTTACTAGTTTCCACCGAGCGATATCGAACGTCGCTTCGCGTATCGGGCAGCCATAAAAATCGAACATTCCTTCGTGGCGGCCGGCGACAAAACCGGACACGCGCGTGCAGCTTTTTAGGGAAAACCGCCGCTACGCGACGTTTTCCCGGGCGGCTCTCGGCGCATTCGGGGCACGTAAGAGCCAGCGGGCGGGAGTGAGCTATGAATCAGAAGCGGAGCTTCGAGCGAGAGGCTGACGGAGGAATGTAAATCCCGCGATCGCGGGAGCACGGGGACCGAGCCGAGTATCTGACTCGAGGCAGGGAGAGAGAATCAACCCCCTCCCCCTCGCCCGGCCTCTTTCTTCCGGCGCGACCCGGTGGAATTTTTTATCGCAGCGACTCACCCTGCTCGCGCGAGATATTGCGGCCGCGACGTTGAACCCGAGCGAGGAGGAAAAGGATTCCGGGCGAAACTCGTCGTCGGACTGATTCAGCGGCTGAAAAGCACCGACTCGCCGCAGAGGCATCCATTAGTCCTTTCTCTGTCGGTTTGCTCGCCTCGCAGGAGGAGGAGAGGCGACCTGCGCGATCGGAGGGGCGAAATGAGCGAGATGCGGCCTAACGAACCGATCGCTTTCTCTCTCTCTCTCTCTCTCTCTCCCTCTCTCTCTCTCTCTCTCTCTCTCTCTCTCTCTCTCTTTCTCTCTCTCTCGGCCACCGCGCGCGGGAGCAGTCAAAGAGAAAAATATATAGCCGGGCCGAGAGACTCCCGGCGGCGCCCATCTTCTTGGGAAAAATATCTACAGGGTGTAACCTCAACGGTGAGTATGATGGGTTGCTTGCCTCTATTTGGACGATAATGCAAAAGTTGCCGAAAAAGTGACCGTTTATCGACAGGAGTCGAGCCTCATTGAGTTAATAAAGATGTTTAAACAAGTGAAACTGAGAATATTACGGAATTAAGCGGAATAAATAAGAGTAATGGTTGAAGAGATAAATAATGCAACATATTTTCTGGTTTCGCATAATTTCTCAATCGCTTTTCTACGCTGAAAAATCGATAGAAATGGGAGGTTAGAGAGAACGATACAGAAATATTTAAGTCTTATCTTACTGTACTTCATCCATGTTTTTACAAAAGATCGCTTCTGCGAAAGTATATGAATCACTGCAGATCATCATCAACGAGATCAATGAGTGACTTTTTCGGCAACTTCTGCATTATCTATCGTCCGAATAGGGGCAAGCAACCCGTCATACTGACCTGTATGTTGATGTTACATGTACAGGGTGTCGCGAAAGCACGCGACCCGCCTGACCCGATGGCGACTCGACACACCCTGCCGGTCGAAAGTCTGCAGGCGCTACTGGTGTTTCTCGTCGTCGCCTCAACTGTGAGCTGCAATCTCGTTGATTTTAGCGGATTTAGCGGAAACGTCGAGCCGCTCGTGGTGAATTTCCGACCGGAAATTCTTCGTCGTTTCGCCGCGCGCGGCCGCCGCGCCGGCGAGTGAATTTGTCTCGCTTCTTCGCGTGCCACGGATAAAAGTCGCGCCTTCTGCTCTTTGAAAGTTCACCTCGCGAGAAGGTTCGCGAGTTCTCAACGCGACTCGTTTCTACCCGCGAGAAAAGAAGCTCCGAATTGCCGGGCGAAATAATTTCGCCGGCTAAGTCGCGAACAATTGTCGCGCTGTCGGCGAAAAAAGAGCACGTGGCGGGCGTAATATCCGGCCGGTCGAAGAACTTGCGGCGGCTGAGTTGCGAATAATGCCAACGGGGAGGCAACTTCTCGAGGAGAGGGGGAGCAAGTCGAGGAGCGTCGTAGTCGTGGAGACGCCGGCTTTTTCCGCATGCGGGGGAGCGTACAATCTCTCGGACACGTGAGCATTGTCGCATATAAAACGCCGAATGATGGAACGGAGGGAGGGGGACGTTATCCCCGCGAAAATAAGACACGAGGCCGCGATAAAGTTTAGCGTTTAGCGGGACGGTGTGAGACGATTGAAAATCGAGAAGGGCCGTCCGTCGCTCTCGAGGATTTCGAGGCGAAGGAGCAACCGGAGCTTCCGCGAGTCTACGCATTTGGAGATGACGGGCGCGCGAGATAAAGAGATGGAGAGAATGGTGGCTTTGGAAAGGAGGGGGGAGGGAGGCGGAGGGAGACTCCACGGCGCTCGGAGAGTTTTCATGAAACGGTTTTAATGAAGATCGCCGCAGGTGACGGTGACGAACGCGGCGGAATCCGCGGGTCGAGGCGGGTCTGAAGCGCGGCGACGGGAGGAGCGCGATTTCGAAAAATCCTCCTCGAAAGCGGGCGGGGCGTTATATCGCGCGGCGAGAGCGAAATGCCAAAGGGAATTCAACGAGGTCGCGGCGAAAACGGGGACACGAGAGGAGCGCGAATTCTCTCGCTGTCAAAGATGCGCGCGTTTTGGCCATTGACCGCCACCGGCGAGAGAACACGTTGGTAATGACGACGACGTTGCCTCCGCCTCCGAAAGGGACCGCGCAGCGAAAGAAATCCCGGTGTTTTTCAGCTTGTCACGTCGAGCTTGTCCCTCAGCGAGATCTAATTTGACGGCCGCGGACGTTACTTTCTTCGTGCGGCGAGCATTTTCGCGCGGAGCGTTTCGTTCGTCAACGACCCCCGTCTATCCCCGCGGGACGACATACGAAGGCTGATATGCACCGTAACGGACACCATCGATCGTCCCGAATATTTTTAAATGCCCCTCACGAAGGATCTCTGAATAATTGAGAGTCAAGCCGAATTTTCGTTCGGGCAACGTTCACGCGGAATGTCAGACTTTGCGAGTACACGCGGATGACGCGCCCTCTCGCTCTTTCTCTCGCTCTCTCTCTCTCTCTCTCTCTCTCTCTGTCCCTCCCCCTCCTCTCTCTCGCTCTTTGAAGAATTTCGCGAATTTCACTTGAGGCATCGAGCGTCCTCACGTGATATCGTCTCACTTTATAATCTCCTCATGATCCTTGCGAATTATGCCCAAATTACAGCCTTCGGTCGCGCGCGAGGGAGGTAGAGGGAGGGAGGGGGAGGGGAGGGGGAGGGGGGAGAGAGAGAGAGAGAGAGAGAGAGAGAGAGAGAGAGAGAGAGAGAGAGAGAGCGTACGACAGAGGAAGAAATAGATGGATGAAACCGCTTCGCAAGAGTGACGTAATGTCGCACTATGCATAAACAGATTGGAAATTCTGCGGTGCTTCTCAGACAGCTCGCAGAGCCACGTCGCGTGAAATACGATTATCGCGCACTTTGCGGCGAGCAAGTTCCGTTCCATTCCGTCGGCCGTCCCGCCGCGGCCGTAAAGCTAAATCAAACATAATGCAATATTACGAAATTTCACTCGGCACGTCGCGCAAACCGCTGCGCGGACCAAAGCTGCGCTTCTTCGCGCGATTCCGCCTCGCGCGCGCGCGCGCGCAGCTCCTCGAGACGGCTTTAATGAGCGATTACGGTTTCATGTACTCGGCGCTTTTACAGCACAATTAAGAGGTAGTTGCGCATAACCGCTAACGGACGGATTATCCGTGCTCGTGGGAACGGTCGCGTCCGTCTTTCGCGAGCTCACGAGCATCGAGCTGCGATAACGCGCTACTCGTCGCGGGCGCGTTAATCGTCCGCTCGTTATTCGGATGTTCCACGAGGAGGAAGGTTGAAGAAGAACTGCGGCTAACGACGCGGCCGAAGTACCACTTCGTGCCGTCGAAGAGCATTGTTGCAAGCGCAACCCGAAATCGGAGCTTTTCATCTTGGCATGAGACATGTTAATCTTGTTAAAAAAAGCAAGTGAAGGTTTTTCTAGTTTTAGAAGCCTATTGTTCTTAAAGTCTATAGAAAGCAGTTTATTCTTTTTCGTGTTACCAATATTTATTTTTTGTTTTAAATGAAAAAGAGATTTTTTTCCATGCAAACTGTAATTTCAACTCGACGCGTATTTGTATAAGTTGTTTGTGTTTCATTTTTATCCTTTCATAGTTTTTAAATTAATCACATTGGTATACGACAAAGGAAACACGGCGCAACTTGCGAAATAATTGCTTATTTCTTTATTTAAGTTTTTGGAAACGAAAATATTTTGTTTCTGTAATTTTGTAATTTCAAAGATGTAACGGATAAATTCGGCAATTTTTAGTCACGTAGTCAAAGAGTGATTTTATGGATATAAAAAGTCAACTTTCATACAAAATAAACTTTATGTAAAAATAGATATAATTTTAATGATTATTTTAATAAGTAATTTTAACATTCATTTTTATAATTCAAAAATATTTTTTTACTTTCCCATACAAGCAAAGCGATTTTAATTAATTTTCCAGTTAAGTCTCTAAAAACAAAAATATTATATTTTTGTAACTTTAATGTTCAATTTCATTTTTATCCTCTCATAGTTTTTAAATTAATCACATTGGTATACGACAAAGGAAACACGGCGCAATTTGCGAAATTTCGTGGTATAATTCAAGCAATTAATTGCCCAAAATTTCACCATTCGCAGAGGTTGTGAAAAAGACGTATCTGCAGGAGGTGTCATCGTGCAAGAAATCTTAAAAAATTGCAGAATATCACAAACAGATCAAGGATAACTTCCAATTAGTCCTTATCCCATTTCCCTCAAGTATTTACAAATTATGGAAAAGAAATTGAAACTGGCCCGATATCGGCAAACTACGCGCTTATTTTACATTTTCGAGAAGAGTCCGCGAACTTTCCGCCGCGGAAACTTGTCTCATCTCGATGATCGACACGTCAGTCGAGATACATCGCGGCGGTCTCGGCGCGGATGGAAACAATATTCCAGACCGCGGGGATTTATCACTAGGAAGGAGTATCGCGCGAGAGGAATTCCCCGGGCAGGCGCATTTTCCAAACGCCGAACTTCAGTTCACGGCAGTTTTGTGCCGTTAAATTGCGAGCTACGAAAGTTCAATGCGGACGGGTCGAGTTCTTGCTTTCTTTGCTCTCTCTCTCTCTCTCTCTCTCTCTCTTCCAGCGGCGCGGAAGATGAAGGAGCCAAAAGAAGAAGCAGCCATTCGGTCAGCGAACGCACCTCGTACGATCGACTCCGTTGGTGCAATCGCACCCTTCACCCATATGTGTCACACACACTCGTCATTTCCCGCTTCCTGCGACAACTTTTTCCTCCTTGGCGCCTGGCTAATTAGAGTCAGGCCTAGCTAATTAAAGGCACACGCGAGACAACGAGACACGCGCATCGACGAGGAGCAGGCCGGGCGAGAAACGCCTTGTCTATTGAATATTGCGAGGAGGATTACCGGCGCGATGCTGTTATGCAACGATGCGAAATGGGCCGCGTTACTTCGTCGAGGACGTCGTCAACGAGAACGGATATTAAGGACGCCGCTCTTGCGCGGGCTGATTAGAGAATTCGCGATTCTTGTAGCCGGGGCGTTCTACATTCCGTAATCGAATTAATAGTCACCGTTGTGCCGTCGCCGAGGTAGAAGGCGGATTAAACTTTCACGGTCCGACGTGAGGGAAGAAGTGAATTTCACAGAGGTAGACGCGTCCGGGCGCGGAGAAGTTCTTACGTTGATAAAACTTGGCCGGACCACTTCGCGTAAGAAGTAACGCGCGCCTCTCTCGCCGGGCAATTTTGCCGCCCGCGGACGATAAAAATTAAAGGAGCAGCGCGATTATATGCGACATGCCGCGCTTGTCGAAGGGCCTGGACGAAGAAAGAGCGGGAGTCCCCGGTAATTTTTCATACTGAAAAATTACCCGCCCGGCGTCTCTTATCAGGGTGACTCGCCTGTACGGAATTTCCCCGAGAGTGAACGCTGATAAAGTAGCCGCTCGAGGATTACCCGCTTCCTTTCATCGACAGCCATCGCGCGAGGGAATAAACGCGCCAACACGCTGCTAAAAAGATGTGTTCTCTCCGCGCCTGGCCGAGCGTCTGAAGCCATCGGACTGCGCCATTGTGCCGCCGACAATGACGCCCACGTCGGACTCGAGCAGAACAGTCGGGGCGAGAGAAGGTAAACCCGCGAGATTTTTCGCGATTATAAAGAGACCAAAGAGAGAGAGAGAGAGAGAGAGAGAGAGAGAGAGAGAGAGAGAGAGAGAGAGGAGGGGAGAGAATTGCGAAAATGCATCCTCGCCTTGATATTTTCTGCCAGAGCATCGCGCGACGCTGGCGGTATTGTCGCTTGGACACATCAGGGTACGTCATGAAGTACGAACGAAGAGCTGTCGCAAAATCAGTCAGGAGAAGCCGCGGAATGCAACGTTCATCTTTCGGACGCGCTTTCGGCGTCGCGCGTCTCCGTTACTCACGAGAGTCCCTCCACAGGATATTTCTCATAGCATCCGCGTGACTTCAACCGACGACCTCTCTGAAAGGATTCGCCAAGCGGCCGAACGGGTGCGTCTTTGCGGAAGGGAAAAATTCCGCTGGGAGTTTTCTTTCGCGCGCGCACTTCTTTCAACTCGATTTCCGTAGCGCCGCCGCGAGGATGAATTCGATTCGCGAAGCGACGGTAAAGTATCAAGTACGTTTTAGCTAATGCGCCTTTCGTTTCCACAACGGCGCCCCCCTCCCTCTCACCCGTAAACAACCACGAAAAATGCCTGGGCGAATTTTGCCGCGAATCGAGGTCGCGATGCGCGAGCGAAACTCTCGTGACGAGCATGTTCTCGGCGGTCAAAGGCTACTTCATGGCCTTTGCAAACGCAAACGGGACGAAATTCTTTTTTATCGTCGCAAATTTCACGTAACCCGATTAAAACTTTCGTACGTGCTCCCGTCTCCTCTTCCTCCCCTCTCTGACCCATTCTCCTTCTCTCGGCCTATATCGATTCGACGTGCCGCTGAAAGCTCGGCCGTTCGTTCTCTCTCTCTCTCTCTCTCTCTCTCTCTCTCTCTCTCTCTCTCTCTCTCTCTCTCTCTTTCTTTCTTTCTGCCTGTCTGTCTGTCTCTCTCTCCTAGCGCGAATTTTTCTTTCCAGAAATAGAACGACCATGCTGTGAAGAAGCGAAGTGGCAAATATCGAATCTTCGAATCCGGCTCATCCGCTAATCCGACGGCGATATTGATGTTTCAAAGTCTATTTCTGCGACTGACTCTCTTTCTCTCTCTCTCTCTCTCTCTCTCTCTCTCTTTCGCCTTTTTTCTCTCCCCCTCTCGCGAGCGCGCGCGCGCGCCGCCGTGCTTTCGCTTGTCGGCAAATTAGCGTTTCAGCTGTTGCGAGTTCCGCGCTAATCAAGCGCTGATCAAACGTTCAACTGACATTCCGCCGAGACCCAAAGTCCATTACGAATCGTCGGAGGATCAACGCTGCCGCGCTGCGCCGAAAGATCCTCGCGCTCTCTTCTCCGGCGACCCGAAGGACGATGCGATCGATGTTATCCTTAACAAAGGAAACATGCGGGCTAAATTTGCAGGTTCAATTTTTCGCGAGTTTGCACCACGCAAACACTCCCTGCGTTATCGCGAGGAAAATATGTCAACATAAGCGGCTTATTATTAAATTTCCAATTACGCCGACTCGCTTAAATCCCGCTGCTGCTCCTCCTCCCGTTCCAGGAGAAGATCCGCGTCTACTCCTTCGCGCACTCAAGACCCCAGTAGGATCCCATTAAGAGGCTTGTCGTGCCGGGCGACTGGGGGAGGTTTTCCTCAGTCTGCGGAACACGCGGGAGTGTCCCTTTCACGACGATCTGGGCAAACATGTCTTAGCTGGACGTCGCTCCTGGAATCGCGACTGCCTGTCTCACCGAGGGAGAGAGAGAGAGAGAGAGAGAGAGAGAGAGAGAGAGAGGGAGAGAGAGGGAGGGAGGGAGAGAGAGGAAGCCCTCGCGCTCAGGCAGCCTGGATCTTGACTGACTTTGCACTCGCACGTTGCGTGATTGTCGAGGATCCATCTCGGGTCAGGTTGCATTTGGTCGTATTCGAAAGCTTGATCTTCGAGTCAGCAAGGAGGGGGAGAGGGGGGAAGGACTCGTTGCGAGAGAGAGAGAGAGCAGCGGAAGATGACAGTGCGTCGCGTTGGCTCGATCGAGCGTGCTTGGCACGAGCGGGGCACCGCGTCTTCTTCAGGGTGGAGGGGCAATAACGACGGGACTAATTGGACGTTTAATGCTAATTTAGCGGCGCGTCAGGATGACGAGCCGGATCGTCCGCGCACGTCGATGGCTCCGATCCAAAGACATTTCCATCCCCATGCCGGCGCGGTGATGCATGTTGTTTTTGGGGGAATGCGCGGCCGCGGCTGATTTATTGGTCGGTGCTGTGTGCGCGATCGGCCCGCCGCAAAGGTGCACCTGGTGTGCGAAACGTACGTGCCTATGTGTGTGTGTGTTAGTGTGTGCGTCCCAAATTCCGGAGAGCCATCGGCCGGGTCGAATGAGATTTTTCGGCGGAAAATAATTATGTATGAATTCTGTCTCCACAGGACCATAACTATGTAAAATTACGTGGAAAAGGGAGAAATGGGACAGAATGCGATTGTACAAACGCAATTACGGTAATTGCTTGCGCCCGTGATGTAGACGTATAATTGAATGAAAGCATACTTGCTTTTCTTCACGAACAGCGTTTTTTCTCTCTCTCTCCCTCCCTCCGTCCCCCCTCCCCTCTCTCTCTATGTATGTGTGTGTGTGTGTGTGTGTGCGTGCCACCGTATAATTCCGTATGACTGCACACTCGGCTGATTATAATCTTGACCGATTCACTGGTAGATCCGAGAGCAACGTTTCATGCCAAGACCGGTGAGAGCGAATAATTCTGTACTTTACGTGGGAGCTTATCTATCAAGGAATCCATGATCGCAATTGCGAAATTCGAAATGACGGATCCAATATGGCGGCTACAAGTGGCAAACTTGATGTTCCATTATGGATACGTGTGAAAGTCGGCATGCTTTTTTGGTCGCAGAGATAATGGCTGTCGTATATCCGAGGTTTCCACCAGAGCCATTCAGCAAAGAAGTAGTTTCCTTCAACATATCTCACCCGCTAACAATGGAGATGAGAGTATCCGTAATGGAATACCGCTGGTCAGTAAAGCCGCCATATTAGATTTCGCAATTTCGACTGGATTCATCATTAGCGATCGAAAAAATATAAATGTATCGATTATGGTTTTCTCCGTAATGGAGCAGGCCACTTGCAGCCGCCATTTTGAATTTTGAAATTTCGATTTCGGGTTCGTTAGCAGCGCGACTCGAAAAGCCCTCCGTGAAGATTTAACATAAAATAAAATGGGGATACTGATCTCGATAAATGTTTTTCAATAACTTGGAAAATGGAGTTAACTTCAGCGCCGCCATTATGAATTTCTCAAATTTGATTCCGGGTTCAGAGTCGGTGATCCAAAGATGCGCCATGGGCGCATCAAGTTCGATGCAAATCCGTTGGAAAGTGGCAGAGACACTCGTGGTGTTCATATATGAGTCATTACCAACTGCTTAATTTTTGTCAAAAAATTACAATTAACAATGATATTTTCATCTATCGAGTTGGGCGATGAACAGCGCGGATGTGCCGGTGAGACGAGGTATTCGCGAGATCCCAGCCGCTTGGGCGTCGACGGGAAAGGATCATTAGACAACACACACACACACACACACACACACACACACACAGAGTATTCGGTGGTAGACGAGCGGCACTTCCGGAATCGCGGGGAAATGCCGAGTGGGTCTCGCGTGGCGACATGTTACACGTGTTACGCGTGTTTTATCCACGCGTTTTACGGTCACTTTACGGCGCCGTCACTGGCGCGTGTCCTTTTACGACTCTCGAAAATTTCAACAACCCCGTCACATCGTCCCCAAATACGGGACGAGTGTCTCTCCGCGGCGAGGGCTGGTAAGCTCTCGCTTGATGATTCTCCCTTCGAGAGAGGGAGAGGCCGGCGCGCTTAAACTCGAGGAAGAGGCGAGTCCGAATCTGTCGAGAGTTTCGCCGCTCGTCGAGGTTAATGGAATCGAATCAGGACGAGTCACCGTCGCACGCAGGATGGAACGTCCATCGGCCGGCACCCCGTCAGTTTCCGGCGCTCCTGCGCGGATCTGATGAAACATCAAGGCGCAGGAGGGTAAAAGAAACAAATATAAATAAAAAGGAGGGTAAAAGAAACAAATATAAATAAAAAACAATAATTAGTAAACAGCCCTGAAGAAACGGAGCCGATCACGACTAATCCGACTAAAGCCGGCGCTCCCTCGGGTTAATTAATCCTCGCGACGACCGTCGTTTGTCAGCCGGGTGTCGTGCTCGTCGTTAGATCTCGCCGTCGATTCGATATGTAATTCGACTCGGGGCGGGCCCGGTCGTTTAGAGCAGCGAGACGGAGTGCCTGCAGCCGATAAATTCTCGCGCCGCTTCGTCTAAGCCGCGTTAGGGAATCGTCCTTGAGTCGCTTGGATAAATTACGAGCACGGTGGCGGTCGCTCGAGTCCGAACTAATAACGCGGGCCTCGAGACGGACAAATCGCGCTGTAACGAGCCCGACGCCGCTTCTGCGGGGCCAATTTCCCGTTCACTCCCTTGGTCTGTTTAAGGTACACACGAAGGAGACGGTCCAGCGGAGGGATGCCGATGAGCGAAGGATTAATTCACGGCAAATTAATATGTACAGAGCGCAGCCTCGTCGGACGTTGAACGAGGAGCGAGAGAGAGAGAGAGAGGGGGAGAGAGAGAGGGGGGGGAGAGAGAGAGAGAGAGAGAGAGAGAGAGAGAGAGAGAGAGAGAGAGAGAGAGAGAAAAAGCCGGAGACGCGCGCGCGACTCGATGAATAATCGCCAAGTCGTCATTATAAACGTCACGGCGGAAGAGCGCTAGCGGAGTGGAAATAAGCGGGAAAACAACGGCGGGCGTTGACAAACGAGAGCGGCGCAGAGACGCTCGACCAGTCTTCGTGGTCTCGAGTTTCCCGCGGACGATCCCGGCTGCCGGCCAGAACACAAAGCAATTTCCCTGCCTCTGGCTGATCGATGGATTCGCCCGATCGCGATTGACGAGAGAAGAGAAGAGAGGTGGGAGAGAAATCGACGAAAGGGGATAGGTCGCATTAATCAAGCCGGAGAAGAAGGAGCTCGCTCTTCGCGGATAAACAACATGATCCCGTTGCATGGGTGGCCTCGCCGGCCGGCAGGAACGCAGGGACACGACGGTCGCGCGGCAGGATCGCACCTGCGTGCTCGCGAGTGAATGAGATCCTCGCCCGAGCCCGGCCCGGAGGGGTTAAGTTTAAGCCCATTCTCTTCCTCTCCGCCTCCTTCTCCCTTGCTCGCTGTAAACCCCCGCTTGGAAACTCCATCCCTTTCGGCGAAGTGTCGAGTTTCGCCGCAACTACACGCGGATTAAGGTAAAAGTACCAATTGTCGAGTAGGTGTACGAAAAAACTTGTTGTTATTGAAATATTTTCTCCGGCGCGGAGAATATATGAACGTTTCATTGAGATCTGTCAGTGAAAATATTCAAATTAAAAAATATTTGTAAATATTAATAAAGTATCATATTCGAGTTAAAAATATTTATAAATATTAAAATTAAAAAATATTTACGCGACGTATCATTTGAAGCGCTGGAGAAATCAGCATCCGGCGAAAAAGAAAATTATGACGTGATTAGACACGAGGCATGCTTAGACGATGTTGCTAACATTTTCCTAAAAAATTTGACATACTCATCAAGACATTTTTTATTTATTTCGTTGTTTTCATCTTATGAACATTACGGCACTCAATCCGAAAATGATGAAGAATAATTATAAGAATGGATTTAGTTGGATGAAAAGAATTATCATCGAGGAATAGAAAAAAAGCAGCAAAGAAATTAGAAGAAAATAGAGATTTAATAAAAAAGTAAAAGAAAATTAAGAAACTTGAGACAACAGTCTATAATTTAAAATCAATTTCGTCTTAAAAAAAAAAAAAAAAAATAGTCGGTGAAAAGAAAACTCAATGAGAATGGAGGTTTCATTTGCGCGATAATTATGTCCGGATATTGGCACATTCGTGCGCTTCAAAATTTTGACTATTTTTGAAATAATTTTGCAACTTTTTACATTTTTCGTAGCTTGACTATTGAGATATTTATCTTACGTGGCGCGACGACCGTCGCCTAGAGTTGTCAACTGCCCGATTTTGACCCTGACTGTCAGGTTTTCAGAAGTCTTGTCCAGTGTCCGGTTAATAAGTCAAACTGGACGCCATATGTCCGGTTTTTAAGTTATATCCAATCAATAGAATGAGAGTTCAGATTTTAGCAACGTTTCTCCGTTTCAAGCGCCTACAAGATTAGAAGAAGCGATCGAGCGCCACGAAAAGCCATCTAGTAGATGATCTGCCGATCCATCATTTCATATATATTAAAAAAGTAATAGTTTATTATTTTATTCAATCCAATCTTGTTTATAAAATTGTTTGGAAATTAATATTGTAAATGAATTCTTATCATATTTTGTATTTAATGTAACGTTATGATTATTATTTCTGTCCGGTTCAGTCCGCTTTGGGTTTGTTACCAAAGAAGAAATGTCCGGTAATTTTAACTTTTGGATTTGGCAACCCTACCGCCGCCGAGCAAGCCACGCGGTGTAATAGCATCTCCCCGAAGGGTCCAGAGGCACTTCCGGCTTCGGAGACAATACCCGAGATTCGAATCGCGATTCGCGTCCACCGTTATCTAATTATCGTCCTGGCCGATGAGAAGACTCGCTGTCGGCCGGACGGGACGCATCGTCCTGTGAAGCGAGATTATGTACGCTGTCGTGGCCGTGTACCGACGGGAGTCCTGAATTATGCACACCGAAGCAGGCGCAACATGGCGGCCTGTGCGGCTGTTAACCGCTGCCGTCAGTTCGCGGCTACGTTCCGCAACACGCTCAAGTACGGATAAATACGTGCGTTACGGCATGTAGCCGAAGCTTCAGGCGCATCAGGATATGTGGTTCGCGGGATTTCCCGGCCAGGTAAGGCAGGCGGAATGAATCGGACAGCGCGGTGACGCGGCAGCCTCCTCCGAGTGAGCCCAGCGGCTCCGGGCTAGTTGAGGGAAAATTCGTCGCTTGCAGCCCCGAAAATACGTTTATCTGCTCCGCCGGCTCCGCTGAAACACGAGCGATCCCGCGAGACGGGAATCCCGGAATTAAGCCCGTGGAAGCACAGCTCGACGAAGGGAAAGGCGTTTTTTGCCGTTTCCTGCCATTCAGCCGGCGGATTAAGCGCGCGAATCACAAGCGCGGTAAATGTTTGGGAATACCACCGCGCCGAGGACTTTTATACAGCAATTGACGGAACGGGCTATAAAAGGGTACGTTTTTTTAAGGGGAGGCTTGAGGTTCTCCTCCTCGTAGCAGGGAACTCGGAAATCTTCGCTCCACGTCGTGAGTGCCTGTCGCGCGAAGCCGAATTTAGACATGATCAAACCGGGCTAAACCCGGTGATAACTCGAAAGCCGTCATTTTCGCAGAATCGACCTATCAACTTTTCGAGCTTGCTCCTGCCGAGACCTCGGGTCTTTTTATAGCTCGTTTTGTAGCGGATTCGGTATCTTCCCCGTGCGAACGGAGCAAGTGGAGTCGCATGCAGTTTGGCAGCATTTTTTCCTCGCTGGAATTCATATCGAGTACAACGCCGAATATAAAGTTCTTCGTCGCTCAACTTATTTTTAAGGCTATGTGTATCAATGAATCATAATGAATGGCGTTTTTTGGAGGGTTCAATACCAACTTTACAAAAGCACAAAAAAAAACGGCGACAAAGTATTTTAATTAAAATTTAAAATAATTACGTCAGAGGACTGAAAAAGCTTTTGTACACCTAATATTATTATTACTATTATACGCGCAATGAGAGAAATGAATACGCGGTCGCGCTCGCCCGAAAAATCAGATATTAATGCGATTTAACGAGACCGGCGGAGGGGGGGGGGGAGTCCGCGTCAATTTTTCTCTCCCGAGGTAAACTTCGGATTATTAATCACAATATCGCGGCGGGTCGCGGTCGATCGCGTTTTTGTAGCGTTACTTTACGCGCGACCCGTTAAATAATCCGCGTGACGGCACGAAATCGAGATAAATCAGCGATAATGACGAGGATAATAGCGCGCGCGCGTGCGCGTTATTATTATTATTACGATAATTGCGAGCGAATCCCGCGCTTGCAGCGACGTCCAGCAACACTGAAAGGCCGATAACTATCGACCGTTAATAATCGCCCGTTGTAACAATAATAACATTAATAACGCTGACACGTAAGCGCACAGCCAGCTCTGTCTGAATCGGATTTTGGAATTTCGTACAATTAATCAGACTCGAAAGGATCAGATGCGAGCGCGCCGCGTCTGTCTCGCAAGTACATTTCGCGCTTTCATCGTTGGGAAGATGGCCGACTATTGTTAACCCTTAAAAGTCTTAAAAGCCTCAAATATCCGCCTGAGCCAACTTTTATCGTTATTGTTTATAGCAAAGTAATGCGAGAGTTGATCCGTTTTATTGTAAAGTTATCACATTGCTGAATAAATGGCGCGAATAAATGAAATTAGTATTGTCAGTGTGGTGACGTTTTTTAATATTTTTTTAATAATTCAATTTAATTAATAATTTTAATAAAATAACTTTTTTAATAATAAAATGAGAGATTCGCACAGGCTGGAATTTCATCCATCTTTAAGGTGACTGGAGGGTCAGATTGCTGAAAAATCGTGCTTGTTTTTGACAATATTTTGCGATGAACTGAATAAATGTGCAAGAATGAAAATTTTAGGTATATTTATACAACATGTGAAGAGCAGAAAAATTTTGTTTATTAACAAATACTCATATAAATATACAATATGTATAGCTATACTCTCCTTTTTTTTTCCAGTTATCGTTTTTGCAGTAATATCTTGGCTCTCGGTGGTCCAATCAGAGCGAATTTTAGCTAGAAATCTTAAGGCTTATCATTATCCGGTGAAGCACTATCAAAAAAATCGAACAAAATTAACAAAATGGCAGCTATTATTAGGAAAAAATTCAAATTTTTCAGTTCTTTTACAATAAAAAAATTAATATCTCGAAATGAAATATTTCGACGGAGTTGTCCATGGTTCACCTGAGAGCCAGATGAACAAATATTATTGCTTTAAAATTTCAAATCGAAGTTCAGTTTCGGAGAAATCACTGCAAAAAGTTGAACAATAAAATTTCGAGAGAGACGCGTTAAAAATTTAAGTAGACGTATACTTATGTAAATATTTGTTAATAAACAAATATTTTTCTGCTCTTCATATGTTATATAAATATATCAAAAATTTTCATTCTTGCACATTTATTCAGTTCGTCACAAAATATTATCAAAAAACAAGCACAATTTTTCAGTCATCTGACCCTCCAGTCTCCTTAAGGACTGTTACAGTGCGGAATCACCGGTGTTTTCCGACCGTGCGAATTTTCAGACATTTCCAAACCGCGACAAGTTTCGCCAGGCACGTTCCCTCTGCTCTGAGTAATCAGCAAATAATAAATCAACATTGCGCGTGACTAAAAAATCCTCATCCCTCTCGGTGTTAGCGGAGGAGGCACCGTCGAGTGACTTTCAACGGCAGATCGAAGACGAAGGCGACGGGGCTCTCCCGAGAGATCCGCGCCGTCTTTCATCATCCCCTGCCCATACCCTACCCTGGCGCTTCTTGCCGGTCACTCTAGCCCCGAGCACGCTTTCCGGAAGTCTACCTGACCGGCAGGAAGCGCGGCAGAAGGCCGAGCTGGCGCGTAACGAAATTGTCGGCCGCTCGCGGCGAAGCTCGCTGAAGACCTCACGCGAGTGAGGGTCTCATCGCGGAGAGGATGTCGGGCTCCCTTCAAGGACGACGTCATCCGGTCGTTATCGACTCGTCATCGGCCGGTATCGAGGACTGACCTTGACATTTTTCTCTTACTTTCGGGAGAAGAATTTCTCACACACACATACATAGGTCATCCCCGAGCCTCTTCCCCGGCCCCGGGCTCTCGCCCGGGTATCTCCCATCCGCGGTGATAACGTGATATACGTAGGACGCGAGAGGTGCTCCATATCGCGCGAAGGACCGATAACGCAGTTATCGATTGCTACGATCGGCGGAACGCGCCTTCTACGAGGGGATGAGAGTCGGCGTCTCCGGACATGTCTGCCGCCTTTCCACGATTACCGCCGTCTTCCGAACGAGCTCCTCGAGTGCTCCGGGAGGTGGGAGAGGGGGGGGAGGAGGGCGAAATCGGTGGAAAAAGGCGAGCACGACGAATGTCTCCGGAGACCGCGGTGAGGCAATAATTACGCGCGTCTGCACAGAGACATTTGCTTCTCTTGGGGTCTCGCGGATCAAAGCCTCGATTAAAATAAAAGTTCGCGACGGGGGGAGAGGGGGGGGGAAGATGTCAGCCCCCTCGTCATTGGACATTCGCGTCTCCGACTGTCGCGGGCCGAAGCCTTTAAACATCCCACTTGGCAAGCTGCGGTTCTTTAGCATGAGAAAGCAAGCAGCATCCCATGAATATGGAGGGCGAGTCTGTGAATGGGTCGGCGGCCGCGTAAATCACCGGCTACATCGGTCGATACTCCGGTCGATGATGCCCCAGGTGGTCTATTCTCGTGCTATCGGAAAACAATGAATCTAACGTCCTCGTAGGGCCGGCGGGCGCGCGCAAAAAGTATCAGAGAGTACCTGTATCTGGCGAGCCCGAGATGCTGCGCGGGGAGAGAGAGAGAGAGAGAGAGAGAGAGAGGGGGAGGGAGAGAGCCGCCACAGCCACAGTATATCGACAATGTAAACGATAATGTCCAGCCAGCAGCGCGGTAAAAGCACGTCGCGCTGAAATCGAGTATACGGCTCCGCGCTTTATTCGCCAGCCAATCCGTGTAATGCGTTCTCAAGCTGGCGGGATGAGAACGAGGCTATTCGCGCCGATTATTACATCGCGCGCTCATTTCCCTGCCGGATGGACGAGCGAAGTCGTAAGGGATGAAACCTGCAGACGCGCAGGTCGTCGCGTCGCGAATTGAGGCTTTCCTCGCGATCGGAAAAATACGCGCGCTCGTCGACTCTCTCTCTCTCTCTCTCTCTCTCTCTCTCTCTCTCTCTCTCTCTCTCTCTCTCTCTCTTTGTCGGTCAATTAAATAAACACCCACGCGTGACGTGAGCGCCATTTTTCACAATATTTCCGCTGAGCGAGTGAAATTTATACGATAATACGCGGACCGGCGGCCGCCTGTCGGGACACGGCGACAGCGGGGGAAGGGGAGTGCGATCGCAATCAGCCTTTCATTGTTGTATTTTTGTCACGTCACGTCATGTCGGCTTTTAGCGCGTATCCGCTCTTAATTGATGACGAATTAATCGCACTCAGCCGGCCGGCTATTTCGGGCGCCGCGTGACCGATGTTGTAACACAAGCACAGCCGGACAAAGGAGGCGCATAAATTCGCCGCGTGGCGATTATCAATTGCACTCGACCGCGACTGCGTCTGAAATTGTCAGGCTCAAGTTGTCGCACTTATCACCGCCTCCTCGGCACCGCCAAGCTGTTTTGACCTCGGCGGTTTCGAGCGTGCGCTAATGCTTGAGGCGAAAGCACCAATCGCCGAACATGTACGCGAAAACTTGTCGTTGTCAATCTGAAATATTTTCTCCAGCGTAATATTAACGCTGGATTTATTTCATTGTCAAAAACTGTCAGTATTCAGAAATATTCACACGATGAATTTCATTTCAAGCGGTGCAAAAATTCGGCGAAAAAAAAAATTATTATAACGTGATTGTGTATGGGAAAGTTTTCCTAAAAAATTTGACATACTCATCAGGACATTTCTTACTTACTTTACGGTTTTTATTTTATGAACCTTGCGATACTCAGTCTGAAAATGATGGAGAATAATTGTAAGAATGCATTTGGTTGATAAAAAGATTATCATCGAGAAATAGAAGAAAAGCAAGCAGCAAAGAAGAAAGAGACTTAATAAAAAAGTAAAAGGCGCAAAGGAAATTAAGAAACTTGAGAAAACAGTCTATAACTTAAAATCAATCTTATCTTATCGAGACATACAGCTTGTGAAACGTTTATAAGCGAAATAATGATTAAAATTAAAAATTTTGATTATTTTGTAAATAATTTGGAAACTCTTTCACTTCTTTCACTTCTTGGTAATAAATTTTCATCTTTCGGCTTGCGTTTAATTGCGTATTTATTTTTTAAATAATTTTGAAACTTGTTACTGCTTTCACTTCTTAATAATAAATTTTCACTTTTCGGCTTGCGATTAATTGCGTATTTACATCATTAAATTTGATGTACAACGCAAATTGTAAGCAATTGCAGCATTGGCTATTTGGACATTTACCTTGCGTTCAGCAGAAAAAAGCCAACGTAATAATAAGCACTCCGGCGACCTCGCAGCAGCGATTTTGCGGACATTGTCTACTAAGCGGCCGTGATTTCTCCAACACGCCGCGCCGGACCGCTTAGTAGACGTTTCGGAAAAGCGCGAGCCGCCGCCAAGTGGCGGTTAGCGGGAAATCTTACAACAGTTGCGGGGCTGCGCGCGTAGCCCAAAGCGCTTATTAAGCTGCTTTTTCTGCTGAACGCAACTAATGTCGCACCGGGGTGCCGTCTTCTCGACGACGAGAGAGACGGGACGAGAGCTCGCGCCCGCCCCTTCGCCTCCCCTCGGTCACCCCAGCGCGTTTGACCCATTTCCGCGGCCATTGATGCCGTCGATCAATCAATCGAGCATTTTGATCGCCGGTCGACAGGCTAATGCGAGACGAGAGATGAAGAGCCCCGGCCACGTGTGTACTCGAACGCACTCGAGCGCTAATGAAAAGCTGAAAACGCCCACACTTTTCGCACTCTTCGCACTCTTCCCAGCAAATTCACGAACAGCGTAGAACTCGCCGAGGGACGAGAGCGCGACGACATTTTCAGTGCTCCTCGTCCTCGAGCGAGCAGGCCCCAGGCAGCGGAGGTCCACTTTGGCGGCTGGCCGCCGCTTGAAGAACAGCTCGAGGCCGGCAGCTCAATGATTGATCGCTTCTCGCAGTTGCTTACAATCTCTGGTTACGTTTTCAGCGTGGCGTGTTATAGGCCGAAAGTGAAGCGAAGAATGCCGGAGATGAAACGCGCAAAGCGGCGAGCGCGGGTCCGGAAAGCACTCAGGGTGCGGTCCTCAGGGCGCGAAGTCAGGCCAAACGGGGGTTGCCCGCGAGCCATCGGAAAATTTAATGCGGCGGGAGCGCACTCGTGTTTGGACTAAAAACATTTCTTCAGCGCTTCCTCCGAACTTCCAACCGAAAACTTGCGCTATCGCTTCCTTCTCGGCGGCGGCGCCCCGGGCGAGAATTGACACGCCTCGCGCGGTGTCGAATAGCCGCAGTGTTGCGCTTCGGTGATTTTCGAGTCGGCTCGCTAAGGGTAAGATGAAGTCTCACTGGCGTTTCAGCGCGAACGTTCGTGATGTGAAAAACAAATATTTCGCACGTTTGCAGCGAAATTGCGGACTAAGCTTTTCTCCGATTTACTTCATTTTTTATTCTATACTTTTTTATTCTATATATATTTTTTCTATATATATATGTATAATATATTTATTTTTTCTATATATATTTATTTCTTCTGTATTTATTCTATATTTATTTCTCTTATCATTTGTTTATTTTCAATTCAAGATGAAGACTCGACGTGCCCCCCCACCCCGAACTCGACGGAATTTTACGCGGATCGGGAGACATTAATTAATCAATCGATTAATTATCTTCGCACACATGGCGTTGCCATTTATTCCGGAGAGCGCGGTGCGAGTGTTACACGAAAGAAGACAATATTACGGCGATAAATTAGAATTGACGCGCGCGTTGCGATTTGCCGGAGAAATTGCAGTTCCAAACGCAGACTCGGACTCGGCCACGTCGAGTCGAGGATTTTTTGCGTCGCGAAAGTCAGCCGCTGCGAAATATGACCGTGGCGTGTGCCATTGCGGCAAAAACATCCAGCCGATAGCGGCCAATAATCAAAAATTGAACAACGCTCTTCCCCCCTCCCGCCCCTAACGGTCTCGCCCAACGTGTGTACTGTATGTCACCATCGTACGCGACAAGATGGAAGCCGACGAACTGCGCGCTCAAATCATCCCGGAGCTGTGTATCCGCACTTTGAGTCAACATGACGGCTTTTTGCTTCTTTCCGCCGATGCGGAAAAATCGCTCCAAGTAGCTCTCATAAATTTTCGCACTCTCCGTGTTGTCTGTCAAGATTTACATAGGGTAAGCGAGAGAGAGAGAGAGAGAGAGAGAGAGAGAGAGAGAGAGAGAGAGAGAGAGAGAGAGAGAGAGAGAGAGAGAGAGAGAGAGAGAGAGAGACAGAGACAGAGACAGAGACAGAGACAGAGACAGAGACAGAGACAGAGACAGAGACAGAGACAGAGACAGAGACAGAGACAGAGACAGAGACAGAGACAGAGACAGAGACAGAGACAGAGACAGAGACAGAGACAGAGACAGAGACAGAGACAGAGACAGAGACAGAGACAGAGACAGAGACAGAGACAGAGACAGAGACAGAGACAGAGACAGAGACAGAGACAGAGAGAGAGAGAGAGAGAGAGAGAGAGAGAGAGAGAGAGAGAGAGAGAGAGAGAGAGAGAGAGAGAGAGAGAGAGAGAGAGAGAGTGGTCGTCGCGTCGCAGAGGCAAGCAAGTCGCAGCGATACCGCACGAGCGCGCGCAAAGTTGACATTCGGGCGAGACAATTCAATGACAAAAATTCGATATTGGCTCAATCAACGGTCTCATTTCCTCGCGGATGACACGACAGGTCGCGGTCGTACATCACCGCGCGGCCGCGGACAAAGCCGCAAATTTTTTCGCCGACTCCGGCCTAATAAATAATTAACTCTGCCCGGCGACTATCGCGCTTTCATCATCGCGAGTCGCGCGCGCGCGTTATTAATTTTACACGCATTAATTTATACCGACAATCATTGCCACAGCATGTGTTTTATCGTCTGCGCGAGTTGGGATTTGCCGGAACGTTGGCGTCTGCCTATGAAGCGTTGCAGGTGACGTCACGGCAACGATACGAGCGGAACGTGCAGGTGTGAGCGACCAACACTTGTACATATATCGGGTGTGTAAAAAGTATTGGCACCGGGCGGAGTCCAAGCATTTTCGAAAGAAATGTTTCAGACTGTATCATTTTGTTTGCAGATGGCGCCACTTTCGAGATATTCACTGATCATATTTTCACTTTTCTCAAACGGAAACCCCAATTTCTCATCGCATCATCTTTTTCTGCCAATTAATTTGAGCGACTTTTGTCTGAAACTGATTTTTTTACTCGCCTGATATTTCGTGAGATATGTGAGGAAAACTTGAAGAGAACTTTTTCAATATTTGACTGACGATGTCTCGCCAACCGTTTGTCGGAAGAAAAAGTGGTACCAGACTTTCTTATTCTATTTGGTCTCGAGAATATATTGTTGCAATAGCACTTCGATTTTTGTTAATTTGACGACCTTGAAATTTTCAAAGATCAGCGAGTTAACAAAACGATGACTTTTGTCTGAAACATTTTTTCCTAAAACACCTAGTTTTCGAGATATTTCGCCGCCCCGGCGAACTTTTTATACACCCTGTATAACACGCGCGCACACACACACGAATGCAGGCAACATGTACACGGAATATTATGTGGCAAAAATGTGGCACGCGCGCGCAAGTCGCCACGCGGAAGTTTCGCAGAACAACGCGCATCCGCTCTGCGCGTGACGTGAATTCGGCGAGTCAAATGCACAATGCGCCTCCCTCGTTACACTTTGTCCGATCTTGTTTACGGCTCCGGCTAAATGTTACATCATCAAAATAATGAGATATTAACGCGCTGTTGATTTTGTGTTGACGTGAATTGCGCCGCGACGGACCTCCGCCGCCGCATTTCGGAATTGGCGAGCTGCGACTGTGTGCTTGTTGTGTCGAAATGAGATTTTAATGGCGGCGCACTTGGCCGGCCCAAGGAAGGCTTTGAGCGTCATCGTGTTTTAGCATTCGTCGTGACTTTTGTTCAATTACGAAACTTCTGATCTTCCCCTCCCCCCAGGATGTTGGTAAAAGAATTTAATGAGAAGAGGAAACGCGCACCATGGGGAAATGTAACGGCGGCTGCGAAACGGCTCGCAATTTTCCACCGGTGATTTCCGCGGAATATTACAATCTTCTGCGGCGAATTTATATATATGTATATATATATATTTTTTTTTTATCTACATAAATAAAATTTTCTCCCTTCTGTAAAAGCCTTGTATTACGATGTAAATAAATTTCGATAAATCCAGCAAATTTTCACCGGTGAAAAACTGGAACGCGCCGGCAAATATATATATATATATATATATCAGGCGAGGAATAATTTTGCGGTCGAAATTGAATATTAATCAGCGCGAAAGGACTAATTTTCCACGCGAGTCGTCGGCGGTATCACGTGCATGCGCTGCACGTCCTGTTTCTCAATCATCTCTCGCGTGCCGCTGAATGTCCGGAGAGATCGGACGGCGAGTGCAAAAGTTCCGATGGACTCGCGAAGCGGGGCGGAATGACGGAGCGCGTAATTTTGTGGAGAACAATTTATCCTCGTTCCATCGAGTAATCAGTAACGCCGTATCGTAACACGATTCGAATTGGCCGCGGCGCCTTTAAGAGTCCCGACAAAAGCTTCGCACTCGCTCGACAGATAATTCCACACGGCAGCGCGAACCGCAAGAACAAACAGTTTGCGCCGAAGAAATCGCCCAGGAGGAATGAAGGGCACGATAAAAATCGACCGTAACTTTATCGCGAGGTCGAGCTGGCTTCTTTTTCCCTCTCTCAAGGCAATTTGTCGTTATATTCTCCCTCGCGTACCCCCGAAAGACCGTGTTGTATTATTTATCCTGCACGGCGGGGGGGATCGAGGCGAAGAAAATAGCGGCGTCGGCCAAAATCTCTCAAAGGACGCGCGCACGATCGCAAAATAGAAAGAAGCACGCACTGAGATCAGAAGGGGGGGGGAGGGAGGCAGGGAGGAAGGAATCCTCGGAGGAACACGAGCAACGGAGCAGCGGGTGGAGGCAACCGCCGTAACTCGTGCGAGCGCGACGGCGGCTCTCGCTGGAGCGAAGACGGACGACATTAAAGGCGACTCACCCCCGGTCGCGGGGGTTGGCCGCGCCCGCAAAAATTGGCGCCCGGCCAATTCCGGTTCTCATTGAGGGACAGCTAAAGTTACCCGAAATCGAGTGTACGTCGAGGGGACGAGCGTCATCGTCGAGCAGAAGAAGCTCGTCGGCGGAGAAGAACGCCAACGGGGGGGGGGGGGTCGAAAGGGGTGCGCAAGAGAAGCAAGAGCGGGAGGAGGCGCTGCGCGAAGGGCAAGGCGGAGGAGAGCGGACAGAGACAGTCGGACGGAGACGGAATCGAATTCCGCGAGAGGGAGAGAGAGAGAGAGAGAAAGAGAGGCGGAGAAGAGGGGGAGAGATGCGAGATGATGGAGACGAAACGCAGAGAAAGAGAGAGAGGGAGCGAGAGAGGGAGGGAGGGGGCGAGCGGGGTGGGGAAAAGTGGCGCGAGAGTGCGAGAGAGAGAGAGAGAGAGAGAGAGAGAGAGAGAAGAGCGCCGAGAGGGAGAGGACAGCGGCTGAGAGAGGGCGGGGAGGACGGCGGTCCAGGAGCAAGGGTAGCGGGGGAGGGTCGGGGCTTCGAATCGGGGGTTGCTTTCAGAGGAGCACGCAGTGCTCTCTCGTCTCGCGAGCCGGGAGAACGGGAGAGAACGTGCGTGCCGGGCCGCGGAAAGAGGGTAGCTCTCTCGGTTCCTCTCGGAACGCTCCCACCCTCCGCGACTGCCGTTCGCTCGTTCCCGCCAAAAGAGCGCGAGGGACTCCTTCTTCTCCTCCTCCTCTTTCTCCCCCCCCCTATTTGCCGCCCCTCCCAGCCCGCTCTTCGTGTCCCCCTCCCCCCAGAAGTGAAATCTGGACGAGGCACTCGGGGATGAGACGGCAGCCGATTAACGCGTCGGGATTTAAGAGCAGGTGGAAGATCAAGGGTTAACGTTCTCGCGGAGGAGCTGCCTGGCAACGTGATCCTCGAGGTATTTCCTCGGCCGGCCGATTTGCACGCGCGCGCCGCCGAGTCGCGAGCTATGCGGAGGGTCCGAGCGCGACGCGGCCGTAGCGGCGCGATTCTCTCGAGGGGTGGCTCCTCGGAGGCCGGCTTTCACCCTGCGAATTGCCGGGTCCCTCTCGGCTCGGGGAGAACGGGCGAGCAATTAACGCGCCGATTAAGACGCTTTGAGAAGCCGAGTGGAAGACAAAGGGTCAACGTTCGCGGAAAGTCACGCGACATGATGACTTCCCGAGGGCTTTCTCGGCGTCTCGTCACGGGGGTGACTTTCGCTCCCTCAGTCTCCAGGAGCTGCGGTAACGCCTGACGGCCGAAAGATCGGCCGCTCGATCGATCGGCGAGATCGATCCCGAACGAAAGCCTCGATCCCAGCCTCGACTCCGCCGCTCCCCGGAGACATCGATGGTCCATTCCGCAGGGTTGATTAATCCGTCGGGCTCGGGGAGATTAACGCGACCGAGTGCTTCGATCCGCGGGATATACGGCGCCGAGAGATCTCGGTGATCCGCATCGCCGCACGAGCGGGGGCCGCGTCATTTATCAAATCATCCCCCATTTTTCGGCTTCTCCGAGACTTCGATGAGACACTCGCGCGCTCCGAGCACGTTCTACCTACGATGACGTGCACGGAGAAAGAGAGAGAGAGAGAGAGAGAGAGAGGGCCGGGGGTGGGAACAAGTGCTCGCTGCATAATACAGATAAGATGGTGAATTTTGCGCATTAAGAGCGAGCGAGAGCTCGCTCGGCCGCGTTTTCCGGGTCGGCCGATTAAACGTGCCGCGTGCGCTTTCAGCCTCGACCAGGCCGAGGGGGCGGGAGGGTTAACGCCGTAGAAGAAGAAACGCGATGGAGGCCCCGAGGCCGGCGACACCTCGGCGACCTTAAGCCCGGTCGTCGTGCATGCACTCGTCGTCGCACGTTTGCGGTGGCAACGGGAAGTCGTGGCTGCCGTCAGCCTTGAAACTGCAATACGCGTTGGCGCTCATCGCGCTAATTGCAACCGTCCGACGCGACGAGGGGAGTCGGCCGCGATAACGCGACGGCAAAGGCGCCGTGTAACAATAACTCTCTCTTTCTCCCCCCCCTCCCCCTCCCTCTTCCTCTTTCTCTCTCTCTCTCTCTCTCTCTGTTTCTCTCTTTCTCGCGCGCGCGGCGCTGACTCGATACGAAGCGTTGCGCTCTTTCCTCTCGCAATATCGACACGGATCTCTCCGTTATCAGCACGACGCCGGATGTAAAAGGATTAGAGTGGCTCTCGTACGCCTCGCAGCCCGGTTTGGTTTTCTCATTCGCTCTCGTAAGAGCCTCGCGTTACGATTCAACCGGGAGCCCTCGAAGATATGTGCGAAGAGCGCGCTCGCTTCACCGGGTCCGTTTCTGTTCGAGATAGCGTTTTTCGATCAGCAGAGCGAGAGATACAGAGAGAGAGAGAGAGAGAGAGAGAGAGAGAGAGAGAGAGAGAGAGAGAGAGAGAGAGAGAGAGAGAGAGAGAGAAAGAGAGAGAGACTCGGTATTCGGTCCGTAAACCCGCTGCCTTGGCAATCTCTCAGGTTCTTCACGCTTTATCGATGGAAACGCGTGTACGCGTGCGTGCCATTTGGAAAATGCTTGACCGCGGCAGGGCTGAGATGATTGAAGTCGAAGTTGCACGCGTCGCGTTTTTAATCCCAGCGAGCAAAGCGGCGGGAGAGAGGGGACGGAATTTTCCCGCGGAGTATGAACGATCGAGAAATTCCGGGATTGGAAACGTCGGGAGACTCTATTCGAGCTCGCCGGAAATCTTGATAATTTAGATAAAATTCGTTTATACTTCACCGATCCAAAGCAAACATTTTTCTCGTGAAAAAGAGCTTACAAGATCGTCGGCCAGCCAATTTTTGAGCAGCGTACGCGCGCAATTTCCGATATTTTCTGGCTTTGATTAACTCTTGAAAGCCACCAACGAAGAAAATCGCGTTAGCGCTGAAACTTCACACCGGTTTTTGTTTTAGAAAAAAGGTCAAATAAATGCAACTGAATGTTTGCAGCGGACAATTTGACGTTCAATAAAAGCGAAATAAGCTCGCACAGGGCGAAACTTCAGCCGTGGCGGCCTTTAAAGGTTAATCCTTTCGCGACAGCGGCGGAATTGCGCGTTACACTTAAAAACATTTGCTGCGGGTTCGCGTCGTTAACTTTCCCTCAGCATCGTCGCGGACCGACAGCCCCAAGATAACCCGAGCAAAAAATTGTTAGGACAATTCTTATGAAGTAAGGTCCCCCGATAAGGTTAAAAGTAGGATGCTCTAAAAAGGGATGCCTTATTATTACCACATCAGGCACTGAGATGGATCTTCTAGAGATATCTTAGATTTTATAAAATAAGGCTTTGATGGGAAAAGCTGAGAAGAGCCTTGGAAGGATTTTTTAGGGGTGCCTTAGATTTTACGAAATAACGCTTTAACTTGAAAAACTCATGTGGGCCTTAGAAGGATCTTTTAAGGATGCTTTAGATGTACAAAATCAAGTCTTGTTATAGGAAATTAATAAGATTTAAAGCATGTAGTAAAATTGTCATAAAATTGTCATTTACTATTGCTTTAGTAGGTACGTTCTATCTGGTTCTTTTAAAGATTTTTTAATTATACTACTATTATACAATGAAAAACAAATTTTATTAGTTGCCATATTCATTATTCTCTTTCAAGAATTTTTCTAGTACTGCCTTTGCTTTGAAACGCAGCGAAGTTTAATGAAAATAGTAGCAGGATTTTCATGTGTAAAGAATGCTATATTTTATCGTAAAGTATGCTGTATTTTTAAAATAAAAAATTCTTGTTGCATAACTAACAAGGTTATAAAGAAATTATAGTCTAAATTTTTCGGGATGAAAAAAAACGAATATTTTTATTCAAGCAATAATAAAAATATTTCCTTATAAGTCCCTCATAATATTGCCTTGTAAACCATTTGTTACACATTTTATAGGACCCTTGTCTTTCTATCCATATTAGAGCCCGATTAACGTTAGGGAAAAATAATCAGGCCCTTAGCAGAGTCCTATTAATTTTTCTACTTGGGTAGAGCCCTGAGTAA